>NW_024082087.1:246175-340138 GCF_003009895.1 Hyaena hyaena | reverse complement strand
GTGGAGTTTGGTGAGTTCCTTATAGATTCTGGATATTAACCCTTTATCTGATATGTCATTTGCAACTATCTTTTCCCATTCTGTCGGTTGCCTATTAGTTTTGTGGATTGTTTCCTTGCCGCCACCACAGAAACTTCTCTTGGACTTCCCTCCTCAAGTATTAGTAGGTGGGAAGTAGACAACATGCTCAAAGAGTGTTGAGTAACCAAAGGACTGTTACTCAAAGTGGTATCTCCTGAGAGGTCCTGTGAGAGTAAACTCTCAGGCCCCACCCAGACCTACAGAATCAGAATTATCAGGTTGGGGGTGAGGGGTGGGAGCTGGGGGGTGAGCAGGGATCAAGCTTTTCAGGTGATTCTAATGTACATTAAACCTTAAGAAGTACTAAAGAGAGTTTAATAAAGGGACTGCTGTATAGTTGAGGGCTGGGTTAAGAGAAAGCAGCAAAGGAGCTAGCAGAGTGGAAACCAGACAGTATTAGTGGGATACTAGGATAGCTGGAGCCCAGGAAGGCAGCTGGGGGACACATTGGGTCCAGACCAGGGATGAGGCAAGAAGGTTGGGGGAGTGGGGAAAATACTCTGACCCTTGTCTCTTCTGCCCTCTGATTTTTCACTGGAGTCCCTGTTGACCCCAACCAGCCAAAAGCTAGGGAACAAAGAAGCCTCTTCTATACAGAGCAGGGCAGAGGGGAGTGGAGAATGGATCTGGAGGGACAAATGAGATTGAGCCAGCACACATGATTTTGATGTGTTAGCTGTATTTTTAAAAATACACATTTAACTGATTGTATAACTACTAACATTAAAAAGATGTTGCTATCTTTCAAAATCATCGTAGTTGCATCATCTCAGGGAGCCATGCTGTTAACAATGAGGTCTCTCCATATAATTTTTAAAAGGGAAATAACAAGTATTAATATTTCTTTCTAGTTTATTTTTGTAACCCCTCCCATCCCCATTTCCGTTCCTTTCCTCTTTCCCAACCTGTCCCTCTCTTTCCTCTCTCCTCTCTCTATCCATCTTTATATTATATAACAATATTATAGTAAATAAAGTGTTGTGCCATGTCTTTTTCATTTAAAGTTATGTTTTGAACATTTCCTTGTGCCATTAAGGATTCTCTGAAAACATGTTTTTCAGTGGCTGTGCAGATGGTTTAAAGATGATTGTTATTGTAAGCTGTCTCAAATCCTTTTGGGAAGTAGGTGGTGTATAATGCATAAATTATAAATGAAAAGCAAGTTGTTCTTAATTTTACTCTCAACCTCTAAAGTGCAGTAGCTCTTTGTGGCTCTGTTTCTCTAAAGTCACAGAGATAGAAGAGATAGTGACAGTGATCAAAAAGGAGCCACGTGGTGGAAAAGTGTTGAACTGGGGGTTCAGGCTTAGGAGGCTCTGTCTGGTTTCTTCTCCTGTGACCTCTGATGTGGGTGCTTAGAACAGCTGAAGTTCAAGGTCTCTTTTAGTTCCGCCTCTGATTTCTCAGAAAAACCTAATGCCCTCTTAGACAGAAAAAAGCCTTAGATTTCAGGAACTGCCCACCTCCTCCATGATGCCCTGGCCCCAAGCCCCATCATCCCTCAACACAAATCCCCTCCCCTGAGTGGTCTCCTCCTCCCATTCTTGCCCTCCGTCTGTTCTCCACAAGGCAGCTAGAGTGATCTGAAAAAGTGTCAGGTAATGGCACTCAACTTATTATTCTTTGTCATGGCACATGAGGCCCCACACAATCAGGTGCCCCACCACCACCTCTCTAATCTCATCTTCTGCTTCTCTCTTGAGCACTCCACCCCAGCTAAATCCATTAACCATTCTCTCACTCAAGAGCCTTTATCCCTGCTTTGCTTGGAATGTTTTTTTGTCACATTTCCTCACAGCTTATATTTACCAGAGAGGTTTTTGTTGACCACCCTCCATAACATAGCCTTAATTCCCATCATTCCCTGTACCTTTCTGCTGTTTTATTTTCTTTCATGGAGCTTATCCTGGACATGATATCTGTAGGGGCTTATTTACTTACTATTTGTCTGTCTCCACTAGCATATAAGTTCCAGGAGAGTTTGGTCTATTTTATTCATTGGTATATTCACTGCACTTTGAAGTGAAATTAGTAAGTTCTCAGTAAAGTACATTTAGTGTGAAGTGAATTAAAAAAAGCTTTCTGAGGAAAGTCAGTTTCAGGAGGAAAAGATGCACAAACACCTCAGCTTCATGGTTGGCATAGATAGATTGATTCTCATTCCCTGCTTAGGGCTCTTTTCATTCCCTCAGGCCACCTCCTAACGGTTCCTCCTGGCATCTCCTCCGTCTCTTTGCCCCAGTTCTAACTCTCCTCTTTCTCACTCCCACCCCACCCAGGGGCCTGTGGTTCCCTCTGCACCTCACAGACTATGGCAACAACCATTTTCTTGTTTTCATGGCTTATCATACCCCCCACTGCATGTGATTTCCTTTACTGCTGCAGCAGTTCCTGGAGGTAGGAGCTATTTAGTCACTTGTTCAGGCTGTACAATTTATTGGGCACCTACTCTTGTGGGGGCTTGGGGACAGTGATGAATAGGCAGAGATGGTTCCTGCTCTCATCGAGGTCAAAATTTGGCAAAGGTGACAGATATGAAACACATAATGGAATAAATATTTCCTAATACTACAATTATGCTAAGTTCTGTGGAGGGGACACGGGTACCACTTACTGAGTATCTCCCTATCTCATGTAGTTAGTGTCGTTTTATCCTCACCTCAGCCCTCTGATGTGAGCCTAACATGAGACCTGTTTTACAAATGGGGAGATCTGCTTTTCTCAAGGTCAAATGTATTCATATATGTATGTATATATATGTCTATATAATATTTATATATTTGTATAAATATATTTTAATGTTATGTATGTTTATTTAATGCATATGTAATGTATATAAAATATATTTAATGTATATTATACAAATACATAAATATATCATATACATTATATATATTGCTCTGTATGTATACAGTATTTATATTTGTATTTGTATTATTTATGTATTTAATTAAAAATTTTTAATGTTTTTGTTTATTTCTCAGAGAGGGAGAGAGAGAGAGACAGCATGAGCAGGGGAGGGTCAGAGAGAGAAGGAGACACAGAATCTGAAGCAGGCTTCAGGCTCTGAGCTAACTGTCAGCACAGAGCCTGATATGGGGCTCGAACCCACGAACCGTGAGATCATGACCTGAGCCGAAGTTGGACACTCATCCGACTGAGTCATGCAGGCGCCCCTATTTATGTTTTTATGATTTGATGAGGATGAGAAAGCTGTGCTCCAGTAAAATGAGGTGATTTGCACAAGGCCCTATAGTTCAGACATAAACAAATTTGGGATTAGAGTCCAGGTTTCTGACTCCAGAGTTGCTCCTTTTACTCTACTTTTACTCTACTGCAGCTGCCTCCATCTCGGACACCCACCAAACCCCTGCCCTCACGTCCAGAATATTAGAAAATCCTTTCCAGGATAAATGAGAGAAGGGCACTGCCTCTCACCTGGCACCAAAGTGCACATGCTGTCCCTGTGTTACAAGCATTAATTCATTAATTGAGAAAGACTCGACCCCAGAGCACCTGGCAATCCGGATGACATTATTGCACTCATTACTCAACACCCCATTCAGCATCTGCCTCCTCCTAGATCCAAAGGGGAGGAGGGAATGACAGCTGCCCAGTCTGCACAAGGCACAACTATTATCTGTGTCTAACCGGGTCCATGTTCAAACCTATTGTCTTCTACCCACACTCTGAGCTGAGCACTGCAGGCATCTAAGTCATGTCTACCTGATTGGAACTGCTGGCAGAGTCTATTATCATGAAAACTCCACAGAGCCTGCATCCAAAGGCTGTGCAGCATTGAAGGTGGAATGTGCTCTAATGAGGACATTGCTCAGAACCCGCCTGCCAGACTGAGGAATCAGAGGAAGCAGGGCTGGTGTCTTGAGAGTCTACTGTGAATTAGAAAGTAGAGAAGGAGCTCTGAGCCCAATAAGTCAAGGTGGTAGATAACATAATTTGATTTTCATACATTTTTACAAGCACCTAGACTTTGGATGGGAGATTATATGATTTTATTTTATATTATATACATATGTTATATTTTTCTTTTATACATGTTTTTTACTTCACCACACACACACAGATACTTACGTATACATTTTTTGGGGGTGATGAAGTTGTACAAATGGAAAATAATGAAAATGGATAAAGGGTAGGAGGATTTAGAATTAGAAGACCAGACCCTGGCTCTACCATCTACTCTCTGTAGTCAAGCCCTTTAAATCCCCTGGGACGGTTTTCCCATCCCCAAAGTGACGATTATACAAGCTGTTCTCTGGGTATATGCAAAGTTTTCTGAATAACTAGATGCTCTCACTCATCTCTACTGCATGTGGTCTGAACAAAGTGTTTCTACATACGATGAACAAGAGCTAAAGGACAATTGAAAGGGAGAGAGGTGGGCAGGGGAGGAGACAGAGGTCACAGAGAACTGCCTGGGTAGGGATTGAGGGCTGGTCTTCCACAGTGGGCGCAGGCAGAGCTGGGACAGGGCTGGCTTTGACTTCTGCCTGGTGGCTGGCCATATGGAGGCACAGGGAAAAAAGAAAATGAGAAGGGAATAGGGTATGTCTGTGCCTGTCTCCACTGAGGCTAGAATATAATCCAGTCTACTCTGTCAAGTAAGAGCCATTATGCATCTTGCAGAGGGAGTAAGAGAATGGAAAGAAAACAGTGCTAGGACCAGTCCGTTGAGTCTACTGCATTAAACAGAAGAAGGAAAGTTTGCCTTTCAGTGTAGTGACCTTCAGGAATACTTGGCCCAGTGAATATTAGATTAACAATTTCTCCATTCCTGGGATTGGATGACATACAAATGATGGGGTACAGAAGGAAAGAATTCTCTTTTCCCTTGAGGAAGAGTCCAGAAATAAGAAAGGGGGAAGAAACACAGTTTTATTTGAATCATTGTTTAGATTAGTTCTTCGCTATTATTTCTTCTATTATTGCATTAAAAGGCTAACCCAGTGGTCATTTGGAGTCCAGTTCTCCTCCTTGGTGGAGGAGCAGAGGCAGAACTAGGCAATTCTGTTTTAACTTTCAGGAGAATTCCCTCCTAACACACCCTTGGGTGTTTTCCCAGAATCAGTTGAATGGGTGGTTCAGCTCTTTCCCACCAGAATTCTCTGAAATGGATCATGACAACTCATTCATTCAGTGAAGGCTCTCTGCATGAAGAGGCTGAAAATTCACTGTCTGTTCCAGTGTCCACCTCAAATTATAGCCAGTGATGTTGTCCAACATAGATTTCTTGTGATCATACTCTGTCCCAAATGAAAACTATATAACTCCTCCCAAGGAACTCCCTTTCTCCTTCTACAGTTCAAAGAAGTTAAAATCTGAAATTCTCCTCTTCCCAATTTTAACACTGCTTTGTCCTAGTCTGGATAGTTTGATTCGACTGTGTGAATAACAATAGTAATAATTACAGCAGTAGTACTAGTAGTATTACTACTACCACTACTACTATTAGTATCACATGTTGATCATTTTATATGAGCCAAAGACTGTTCTAAGAACTTCAAATATTAACGTATTTAATCCTCACAGCCATCTGACAAAGTTGGTGCTCTTATTACCTTATTCCTGTTCTATAAATGAGAAAATTGGGGCACAGAAGGATGAAGTGATTTAACGAAGGGCACCACCAGGTTGTCTCTTGAGTCCACATTCTTGACCACTAGGCTACATATCTCCATTGGTGTGGGTCACTTAAAAGACTAAGAGTTATCTGGGGAAGATGGCAACACAGAAAACAGGAAAAAGAAGACCATCTCCATAGTTTTTGCTTTGCTAGAATGCTAAGTCACTTTGTACCAGTTGTGTAGAATTTAAGAAACATGATTTAGGGGCACCTGGGTGGCTTAGTTGGTAGAACATCAGATTTCAGCTCAGGTCATAATCTCAGGGCTAGTGAGTTTGAGCCTGCATTGAACTCACTGCTGTCAGTGCAGAGCCTGCTTCAGATTTCTGTCCCCCTCTCTCTGCCCCTCCCCCACTTGTGCATGCGCTCTCTTGCTCACTATCTCACTCTCTCTCTCTCACTCTCTATCTCAAAAATAAATAATTCTAAAAAGGAAACATGAATTTAAACTCAGATGGGGAAAACCTCCCATGTAGAGGTTATGACCCTCTGCACCCCTCATTCTAGGGGAAAGTTCACCTATGTGTTGTTGCCTGGCTCCCCTTTCATAGCATGGGATGTGTCTAAGTTATTTATGCTGGTCTTCTTGCCACATTTTCATGTTTTCTGAGGGGGTATCCATTCTCCAGGTCTTGCTTGAGGCTTTCTTCCCTTAATTGCCCTTCTTATTTAAAGCCTTCAATGACCATTTCCCTTTGGGTTGGTTGAGCACAAATTCTGCTTCCCCCCTTTCTCCTCAGCCACATGTACCTTATATTAGGTTATATTACATTATTCTCCAAGCAGTGCTTGGTGCCTTAGATTCTCCAAAGGCCCTGTTGCCTGTGTTTGTCTCTGTTTTTCCATCAATAGCTATATCTTAGGGGTTTAGGGAAATTCAGGGAAACTCAGTTGTTGAATGGGAAATTTAGCAAACTGTCTTTCAGGGAATTGGTTGTTGTTAAATTGGTGTTTGGTATACTGCTTTGTCTATTGGCCTGGTTCTATATCTCATAGCTCATCAACACTTGGTCTTTCTCCCTTGGAAGGAAAGAAGGAAAGAAAAGATGAAGGGAGGAAGGGAGGAAGGAAGGAAGGAAGGAAAAAAGTAGGGAGAAAGGAAGGGCCATCAACCCTGAGGTTAAAACTGACTGATTATTGACTAACAACTGCCTAGCTCCAATGCAAAAGGAAAAGGGTGTAATTTGAACATAGACAGTTCCTGACACATCGAAAATCTCAGATCTTGTGTTTGGGGAAATCTTCTCTCCCAGTTCATTCTTCCTTTCTCCTTTGCTTTACCACTGTCCATATCCAACCACAAGACCAAAATCTGCTTCTAAAAGTACTGAGTTTCTGAGAAAAACTGGTGCTGGCCATATGTTCTTAGAGTTTTTCCTTCACCACAACTCAAGAAAAGCAAGGGTCTGTAAAGTGCTTCACAAAGAACTGGATACTATAAGGGCTCAGTGATGATGATGGTGGTAGTGGTGGTGTTCACATTAAATTATAATGAATATTTATGGAACTCTAGTCATGGACCAGGCTATATACCCAACTCTGTGGAAGTAGAATTGTGTGATATTAACTACAGTTTATTTATTTATGTTTACTGAGTTATATTTGACATAGAACATTATGTACATTTGAAGTGACCTGATACATTTATATTGCAATACACTTGCCATTGTAGTATTAGCTAACACCTCTATCTTGTTACATAATTATTATTTTTTCTAGAGTTGGGAACAGTTAAGATCCTAGTCTCTTAGCAAGTCTAATGTTCATAACATAGTTGTTGTCTATAATCACTGTATTGTGCATTAGATTGCCAGGACTTGTTTATCCTTCAGTTACAAATATGTGCCTTAAACAACACCTCTGCCATTTCTCTACCCCACAGCCCCTGATAACCACCATTTTGCTCTGTTTTTATAGTTTTGATTTTTTTTTTAGATTGCGCATATAAGAGGTACCATACATTATTTGTCTTTCTCTATGTGCCTTATTTCACTTAGCATAATGTCCTCAAGTTCTGTCCATTTTGTTGCAAATGGCAGGATTTCCTTCTTTCTCATGCTGAACAGTATTCCATTGTATCTATCTACTACATCTTTATTCACTCGTCCTTTGATGAACAGTTTGTTTCCATTTCTTATTTTTAATATTTATTTATTTTTGAGAGAGAGAAAGAGAGTGAGCATGGGGGGGGGTGGGGGAGAGGCAGAGAGGGAGGGAGATACACAATCTGAAGCAGGCTTCAGGCTCTGAGCTGTCAGCACAGAGCCCAGTGTGGGGCTTGAACTCATGAACCATGAGATTGTGACCTGAGCCAAAGTTGGATGCTCAACAGAACCACCCAAGCGCCCCAGTTTGTTTCCATTTCTTGGCTATTGTGAACAATGCTACAACAGATATGGGAGTACGTATGTCTCTTTGACCTTTCACTGGGTACTTAGTACAGGCAAGGACGGTTCTACACACTTTGCATAGATTAACTCACTTCATTTCATAAGCATCATATGGGGAGCCACCATGATCATCACTCCAGAGCATGAGGCAAAGGAAGCCCAGTACCTACCCATGGTCACAGAGCTAGGATGTAGTATAACAGCTTTTCAAATCCAGTAGTCAGGCTCCAGAACTGCTTTCCTAACCACTGGTCTGTACTGCCCCTACGCAGCTCCTCCATCACCTGTGGTCTAGCCTGGCTAGGCTGAGTAGTGAGGGATGTGGGGAGACACAGTGAAGGGGGACTATCTAAATTCTCTTTTCAGAATCACTATGTCTAAGCAAGTTCTTGAGACATCACTAAACTGAATTGTGTCTCCCCAGATTCCACTTGCTCAGCCTCCATCAATAATTTTACAGTCTAAACAGCCGAGCCATGAAAGGGTGTCTTGTTGCTGTTGGACCATCTGTTTTTCTCCATTAGGCTTAATTTGTCTTCCTGGAAAACTCACGCAGAATGACTCTGTGCTGCTTGTCCCCCTGCCCACTCGGTGGGCAGTGCTGAAAACAGAGCCCTGGAAACCTGGCCTGATGGTCATAGGTAGCACTGACAGTGTCATCCACAGGTCAAGGCCATGCCGCATTCTGCACCACTACCGGCATGTTTGCCAGGATGTTATCTCCTGTGATTCCCTGTGCCTTCCCCTGTCCTTCAGTGCTGAATACCAAACATTTAGAACCCCAGCCTCTTTAAATGACCCCAGATGAGAGACCCCACAGGGACTTTGGTTCCAGGGTTCCTTCAGACCAGCCTCTGTTTATCCTCTCTGGCTACTCCTAATCTTCATCTAGCCTTGACCTGATGCATTGTATATGTACCTCCAGTGGGTGAAGCCTCCTCCAGAGCCAGGAGAGAGACCTTCGGCTCCTTTCCTCCCCTGTCTTCCCCTCCACTCCCCTCCCCTTCTCTTTCTCTCTCTCAGTTCAAGGCAGCTCTTTCCTTACTGATGTTCAGGCCAAATACCTTGTACTCTCCTTTCATACCTATGTTCGCTGTCAGCAAATCCTGTTGGATTTCCCTTCAAACACATCCAGAATCTGACCACTTCTCATCCTCCATGTAATCATCGCCTGGTCCAAGCCATCATTACAAGTCCCTGGATTGTTACAGTGGCCTTACACCTCCACTTCCTAAAGGCAGAATGACCCTTAAAAAATGGCATATCCCATTACTCCTCCACTTATTGCTCCCAGGCTCCTCACCTGTACAAAAGAAAATCCCAAATGCCCACCTTGACCTACAAGGCTGTACCTCATCTGAATCTGATACCTTCTGACTGCAAGCTCCCCTCACATCCCTCTCACTCCCCGGATCTTGGTGCCTTCTGGGAAGTCCTTGAATTTCCTAGAACTCAGATGTCAGATGCTTAATGGACTGAGCCACATGGTGCTCCATGAGGTGGGACCTTTGGGATGTGATTAGATCATGAGGGTGGAGCCCTTATGAATGTGATTAGTATTCTTATAAAAAAGACTCCAGTGAACTATCTAGCCCCTTCCACCATGTGAGGACACAGTGAGAACTCTGTGACTCAGAAGACCACCCTCATTCAACCATGATGGTACCCTGATCTTGAACATCCAATCTCCAGAACTCTGAGAAATAGATTTCTGTTGTACATAAGCCACCAAGACTGTGGCATTTTGTTGTAACAGCTCACATGGACTAAGACACCCTCCTGGCAGTTTGTACTTCTCAGTTATAGCACTGAGGCAGTAACTCATTATTTACCATGTGTTTAGTTGTTGAGGATGTCTGACATATGCTTCATAAGGACAGTGCCCTTCTCTGGGATATCCACTATCATATGCCTGGCACAGTGCCTGCCATAGAGTATATATTGAATAAATACATAGTGAGTGGATGTTGAAGGTTGGGCTCAATTATTTAGAAAAACAGTGAAAACAAGTCACTGACATCACTGGTTTGGGGAGAGTTTTGCCTTACACCTGGGAATTCTGGGGGATGGGTGATTTTCCCTAAGCTGGTCACATTTGAAACCACTCAATCACATTGGAAGGCCACTGTCACCTCTTCCTCCACCCTGGCCCTAACAATAACCTCTCTGGGCTCAGGCAGCAGTTAATTTAAGGTAGCAATTAAATGGAACCAAACTGCTCTTTAAATACCATAAACCATTTAACAGAATAGCTTTCATCTGGTAAACAGAATAATCCCCAAAGCTGAAAGAATGTTCGGGGTGCATATATGTATGCCTGTGTGCATTTGTTCCCTTCTGGAAATAAATGGAAAGATTTTTTATTTTGAGTTTTTTCTCTATGAAGACTTTCCAGCACACTCACTAGTGGAGAAAATCATCTAATAACCTCCCATGTAACCAACATCCAGCCCCAACAACTATACACATGTTGCCAAGCTTGCTCCATCTAAATCCCCAGATTCTTTTTTTTTTTTTACTTTTCTGGCTGGAGTTTGCCAGAGTTAATCCCAGATACAATATCATTCTACTGCTAACACAAAAGACAAAAGCCTTTTTTAAAAATAGTTTATTGTCAAGTTGGTTTCCATATAACACCCAGTGCTCATCCCCACAAGTGCCCTCCTCCATGCCCATCACTCCCCTTCCCCTCCCCCCCACCCCCATCAGCCCTCAGTTTGTTCTCAGCATTCAAGAGTCCCTCATGGTTTGCCTCCCTCCCTCTCCCCAACTGTTTTTCCCCTTCTTCTCCCCCATGGTCTTCCTTTCTGTATAGTGCTACAATGCCTTTAGCACACCCAGAAGACCAGCAGTAATTATCCAATAGCTTTCAATATCAGTCCATACTCAGTCCTCTGCAATAGGAAGTTATGAAGGCCTGGCATGCATTTATGTAGGTACTCTCTGGAGAGAGGGCAAGCCTCTTCCAACTCATCCTCAAAGATGGAGAGGATTTTGCAAAGATGTCGATACCCCTGTGTGGGAGGGAGAGGCAGATGTCCACCTCACTTGTCCAAAGTGCAGGATCAACAGTCAGTCATTCCAGCAGGGGATGCTGTTGTTAGAGCACCTTGAGATATCATTTGTGTCTATCTGCATAGATCTTTTTGTCTGCCTGACTCTAATCCATACATCAGTCACTTTTTTGCTTATATATCATCATACTAGTCTATCCAAGTGCCCACTTATTCAGTTAGTCCTTACACTCTTTTTTTTTTTTTTTTTAATGTTCCATTTATTTCTGAGAGAGAGATAGCATGATCAGGGGAGGGTCAGAGAGAGAGGGAGACACAGAATCCGAAGCAGGCTTCAGGCTCTGAGCTAGCTGTCAGCACAGAGCCCGATGCGGGGCCTAAACCCATGAACCGTGGAGTCATGACCTGAGCTGAAGTCGGACGCCCAACCAACTGAGCCATCCAGGCGCCCCATCCTTACACTCTTTTAAATCTATTTAGGTGATGGCTCTAAGCTGCCCACTGGTACATGTAATTGATCCCTTTACCAATAATAACTCAAGACCCTTTCATTTTTCCCTTACTAGCCCACCCAGAATCCTGGTCCCATGAAATTCTTCCATATTCAAACACACTCTACAATTTACTTACTTGATTTACTGCCTCTTGTTCTCTCTAGAATGTGAAGTCCATGAGGTCAAAAAATTTGGTCTATTTTGTTCACTGTTGTATCCCAGAACCTAGTTCAAGGCCTGGAGTATAGTAAGTACTTAGTAGTAACTTGCTAAGGTCATGTATCTAGAAAAGGGAAAAGCTGGGGCGCCTGGGTGGCTTAGTTGGTTGGGCGGCTGACTTTCGCTTAGGTCATGATCTCGCGGTTCGTGGGTTCGGGCCCCGCATCGGGCTCTGTGCTGACTGCCAGCTCGGAGCCTGGAGCCTATTTCAGAGTCTGTGTCTCCCTCTCTCTCTGACCCTCCCCTGCTCACTCTGTCTCTCTCTCTCTCCTAGAAATAAATAAAAATATTGAAAAAAAAAAAAAAAAGAAAAGGGAAAAGCTGAGCTTTGGAGATAGATGTGTCCAGATCATAGGCCTCATGCTTTAATGGATTTCCATATTGATTTCAGCAAATGAGTTATTCCAAGACAAAAGATGTATTCTGCTTGCATTCTGTATCTCTTCTGGAAGTTTCTATTACTATCAAACCTAAAATACTCTGTCTTTATTCTAGTCACAAAGGACATGATTTGAAAGAAATTTGGATTATTGATACTCCCACTTTTTCTCCTTTGATTTGTGTAGTTGTGTGTCTTGGTTAGAAGCAGAAAAGTTGAGGGACGCCTGGTTGGCTCAGTTGGTTAAGCATCTGACTCTTGATTTCGGCTCAGGTTCATGGTCTCATGGTTGTGGGATTGAGCCCTGCATTGGGCTCTGCGCTGACAGTGTAATACCTGCTTAGGATTCTCTCTCCCTCCCTTTCTCTATGGCCCTCCTCTGCTCTTGCGAGCATGTGTGTACATGTGCTCTATCTCTCAAAACAAACAAACTTAAAAAGAATAGGAAAGTTGATTTGGATATGATGTGGACAAAGGAAAAGATGCATGAAAGTATCTAGAACCTTATTTTTATAGGCATAAGACTTTGGGGGTATATATTTTGGGAGTGGGACAGTCTACTTGCCAAAAGTCATGCTCATTTGCTCATTTTAGCACATGTTTCTTGAGTACCTACTTTATTTCAGGTACTCTATTGGCTATTGGAAATGTACCCTGTGGTTGCAAGATGATCTCCAGCAAAATAATTGGGCCACCTTGAGCATGTGTGTATGTGAATTATATTTTAAAATGTTTTGCATACTTAACTAATCATTTTAATCAATTTAATTATTTAATGAATTTTAATGTAATTAATTAATCCTTTGATTATTATTTAAATAATTTCTAAGTTATTTAAGTAGTCTTTTAAAAAATTTTTAGAAATTTTTAAAAGAAATAGTTATCTTACTTTATACTAACTATGTTTAAGAAAATGTGAGATTATCTAATTTTGAAATTTTACTTTTTGAGCCCTATGTAATTGCCATTTTGTTGGTAAAAATAAGTGAAATATTGGTTCAATTTAATGGTTCGATTTAATAATTTTATAAGATTATAAACTAAAATACTGGACTGTCCTGTGTAACACTGGGATCGTATATTGGAAATAATATCATAGTCTAATATTGGAACTGTAGTCAAGTATACTCTTCATCTTGATTGTGGTAGGGTTGCCTTTCAGAAGTTATTGTGGGGAAGACATATAACCTCATAGAGTCAGAAAGGTGAGAAAAAAATCACCTTAAAAATACCGAATAGGTATCAGTCACGTAGAATGATAATGTAATTGAATTGAGTGTATTAACAGAGCCAGATAAAGAACATGTCAATCAAAAAGAGATGGGTAGGAGACTGTGTAGCCATGGAGACAAGAAAGCTTGGGACTTGCCATATTCAGCCTAGCACTGTCCAGCTAAAAGGAAATTTTAACCAAAAGAAATACCCTTTTTCTTTGAGGTATAATTTATATATGCTAAAATCTTCAGCTAAATTTAATTAAATGATTTTCAACTATTAAACACACCACCAAAAACAAGATATAGTACATTTCTTTCACCTCAGAAAATTCCCTCAAGTCTCTTTTCAATCAATACCCTCCTCCCTTCCAAGCAACCACCTTCTGATATTTTTCTCTTTGGAATAATTTAGACTGTTCTGGAACTTCACATAAATTGAACCATCTGGTATATATCCTTTTGTGTGAGGCTTCTCTTACTATGTAATGTTTTTGAGACTTAACCCATGTTGTTGGGCTTATCAGTGGTTTCTTTATATTGCTGCTAGTATTCCATTGCATGAAAATACTACAATTTGTTTATCCATTCAACTGCTTATGATTGAATAATGGATTTTTTATTGTAGTAAAATATATTTAACATAAATGTCACCATTTTAATAATTTTCAAGTGTACAGTTCAGTGGCATTAAGCACATTCACATGATTATGCAGCCATCATGACTGTCCACTTCCAGAACTTTTTATCATTTCAAACAGATACCCTGTACCCTTAAATAATAACTCCCTACTGTCCCTTCCTTCCAGCCTCTGGGAATCTCCACTTTCTGTCTCTATGAATTTGACTACTCTAGGTAATTCCATGTTGACTGGTTAAACACTACATTCCTGGCGGGTTGAAACTACCATTAGATTAGGGATTAAGTGAAGTTTAGCATAAGTAACTCTATTTGGGGCCCATTACGTCCTTTTTTTTTTTTTTTTAATATTTTTATTTCTAGGAGAGAGAGAGAGAGAGAGACAGCGTGAGCAGGGGAGGGTCAGAGAGAGAGGGAGTCACAGCCTCTGACATAGGCTCCAGGCTCTGAGCTGATAGTCAGCACAGAGCCCGACGCGGGCTCAAACCCACAAACCGCGAGATCACGACCTAAGCGAAAGTCGGACGCTCAACCGACTAAGCCACCCAGGCGCCCCCCGTTACGTCCTTTTTAATAATTTCCTCCTTTTGATCAGACTTTCAGCTTAAATGAGAGATGTGACCAAAATTTAAGGTATTAGTACCACTCTCCACTACTGCTGTGTGGTTCTCAGAGCTTTTGTTGGTCCTTGGTGTGGTCATATGTCGTGACATTTTTGCTTAATCTCTGTGATATTCACATATTCACAGGTTCATTATTTTTGAGTTGGTCATTGTTTTCATTCCATTTCTAATGTTCCACTTTTAGGAAGATCATTTTCTTGGTGGTTAGTGGCTGTGAACGTGCATTTAATGCTTTTAAGAGATACCATGCATCAGGGAGACTACTATGATTATTATAAATAGCATAATTCCCAATGTTTGAAATGTACTTTGGAGCCATGGTCCCTAAGGCCCAAAATGATCAAAATCAAATAAGTCAAAGACCCTGCTGAAGGAGTCACCTTGTTAATCCAAGTGGCTTTCTCAGTAATCTTATGCCACTGAGTTTTAACTTCCCCAGAAGTGTTAATCCAGTTGTAGCAGGTGGTGTTGGCTACAGCACAAACACTTCCTTGCTCAACTAAAAGATAATCAAGGGCTATCCTATTATCAGGAACAACTTGGGGCACCTTGGTGGTTCAGTCAGTTAAGCATCTGACCTGATTTCAGCTCAGGTCATGACCCCAGGGTCGTGAGATTTAGCCCCACATTGGGCTTTGTGCTGAGTGTGGAGCCTGCTTAATAGTCTCTCTCTCTCTGTCTCTCTCTTTGTCTCTCTCTCTCCCCTGCTCCTCTGCTGCTTCTCCCCTGCTCTCACTTGCTCTCTCTTTCTCTCTCTCAAAAAAAGTACATCTTTGGCCACAGAGTCTAAGGATCTTTGTTGGGCAGCTATTGTCTTAACAGATTCTGCAGTATCCTAAGAATTAGGAAGAGGTTTCTGATCATAATCTCATACATTTACTCCTGACTAGAGAAGTATGGCCCTGTCAAAGGAAGTGAATCCTGAGTCATGAATGCCTAGTGGTAATTCCTTTCTGACTCAATGATATAATACAGGGGAGTCAACCAATGAGATGTCTTTGTTTATGGAAAGTTAAGGACACAGATAACCTAAGAGACATTGCTTGGCTGTACACCAGCCATCTAGACATTCATGAACCTAAGGAGAATGATAACTACCACAGACAAAGACAAACCCTACTGGGGCACAAACAATTCCTATTAAGGTGTTATGGTTAATGGATTCATTCATAGGGATTACTCTGTTTACCCATTCAAGCCAGGGTCAGTTAGGTATTCAGGGCATTTGGGAAGAAAATCTTCTATCCCAAAATGAAGAGTCATTCTGAATACCTTGAAAGGATGGGTGATCATGGCAAGGGATTTTACTGAGTGGGAGCAGATCTGATCTAGATAATCATAGGAATGTGGGGGTGTGAGTGTACTAAGATTTATGTAGGTATTTGTGTCTAATTGGGTATGTACAGTTATAATTGAAGAAAGAGAAGAAACAAGGCACTGGGTGTTCTGGCCATGAGGGTTGAACTCTATAAGAGACTTTTAAGTGTGTGTGTTGAGGAGGTGTCTACAAATTGTGGTTTGGAGTGACACGGGTAATAGATAAATTAGTCACAGGGAGAACTAGGGAGTCCCTAACATCATGGATAGATTGAAATCTTTTTTAAAAAATGTTATTATTTTATTTTTAGAGAGAAAGTACACATGAGTAGGGGGAGGGGCAGATGCAGAGAGAGAGAGGGGAGAATAGGCTTTAGCATTACACATTAAAGGTTTAGAGTAGCTGGTAATACTAACATGGAATAACAAGGGATCAACAGAAAGTTTATATGAATGCACACTGGTTTACCAGTGACTATTTCATGTGGAGTGAGTTTATGTTTCCCACAGGGGGAAACGTGAATAGTCAGCAAGGTCAGAGGCAACAGCTTTGGCCAAGGGGGTCCAGTAGTTTTCAGCAAGTTTAGAGATTTTAAGTTTGAGGGTCCCATTAGTTCTCTTTACCTTGCCTGATAACAGGCTGATAGAGGCAGTGATCATTGCCAGGCTTTCATTAAGACTTGTATGATTTGCTCAGTGAAGCCAGTGCCTCAATCACTGTAAATTATGGAAGGTATGCCCCAAGTGGGAAACATATTTTCTAACGTTTTCTTTGCTACTGTAAAGGCATCAGCCTTGTGGCAGGGAAAGTCTTCAACTCATGCAGAAAACACACATACAATAACAAGAACATATTGATAACCCATATTAAGTGGCAGTTGAATGAAGTACAGTGGTAGGTGTTCATCAGGTCCTGAGAGAGGAGGCTTGTGGCCTCTGGAACAAAAATAGTTTTTCCAGAATTATGGACCTGACAAGACAGACATTGATGGTAAACTGTTTTTGCAGTTTTGTAGAAGTCTCCTCACCAATGTTTATTTATAATTTGAGTCATCTTAAATGCACCATGAAGGAATGAAAAAACTGAAAAATGGGGTTTTCCAGGGAGCCTCAAAGAACCAAGTGGAAGTGGCTGTCTTGATTCTCCCATAACCCAATTTATTGAAAATACCACTATTGTGTGTCCATCTTAATTTCTCAGATTTCAGAGCAAACTGTTGCCTTGTCGGCAAGGACATCAGGATGCCAAAAGTCTGGCAGTAAGAGGTCAGTTTTTGCAGAAACAGAATGGATTTCATTCACATGTGCCACAGTCTTTATGGATTCTGCTGCCACTGACTCTGCATGAAAGTCAGCTAGGGAATTTCCTTGGTACTCAGAGTAAGTCTTTTTAGTGTGAGCCTCAGTTTAGATGACAGCAATTTTAGAAAGTAAAGATTGGCAGTAAGAAGTTTCTTTACTTGTTCATTTTTTATTGGGGTCCCAGTAGACCCGAAAGGCATATGGGCCATCAGTATAAATGCTTGGGTGCCTAAATGGCTAAGGTAGTTAAGCATTGGATTCTTGATTTCAGCTTAGGTCATGATCCCAGGGTTGTGAGATGGAGTCCCATGTTGCACTCCTCGCTGACGTGTGGAGCCTACTTAGGATTCTCTCTTTCTCCCTCTGCCCCTCTCCACTGCTTTCATGTTCTCTCTCTCTCTCTCTCCAATAAAAATTTAAAAATATATAAATGTTAGCAGTTTGTCTCTTTGATACCTGGTGTGCTCTGGAGAGGGCACAGAGCTCTGCCTTTTGGGCTGATTCAGCTTTGGGAAGCTCCCCCTTTGGAGTAGTTTGTATTGGGTAGTAACAGCATAACTGGCTTGGAAATTGCCTTTCACAGTTTTACAGTACAACACATCAATAAATTAAATTAGATTAGGGTTTTATTCAAAGGGTATCTCATAAATCGGAACACATAGTCACAAAATGGGACGTTATAACCTGTCAGTTGTGGTGGTCACTTTGTCAGGCATTGGTAGTAACCAAGCAGATTTGAGAATATTGCAGCACTTGGGGCGCCTGGGTGGCTTAGTCGGTTAAGCGTCCGACTTTCGCTTAGGTCATGATCTCGCGGTTCGTGGGTTTGAGCCCCGCGTCGGGCTCTGTGCTGACTGCCAGCTCAGAGCCTGGAGCCTGTTTCAGTCTGTGACTCCCTCTCTCTCTGACCCTCCCCTGCTTGCGCTGTCTCTCTCTCTCTGCTAAAAATAAAAAAAAAATTAAAAACAAAAAACAAAAAAAAAGAATATTGCAGCACTTAAAATTCAGGTTAGGTGGTGAGAGAGAAGAATCCCATGGGAGGTTAGACTGTTTACAGAGAAATGGTGAGTCGGTTCAGAATTAAGAAGTCTTTGAACAAACTTCTGGAGTTTGTAAATAAATGTCATTTCCTAAGGTTAAATCAATCCTCTGAGACTTCTACTAACTTCACAGCTGCAGCTATTGCCTTATGGCAGCTGGGGCCATGAACAACCAAGTTGTGTGCTCTAATAGGTAGTAGACTAATGTATGTTCTTTTTTCTTTTTTTTTTTCTTTTTTTTACAGATAGTTTATTGTCAAGTTGGTTTCCACATAACACCCAGTCTCATCCCCACAAGTGCCCTCCTCCATGCCCATCTCCCCCCTCCCCCCCATACCCATCAGTCCTCAGTTTGTTCTCAGCATTCAAGAGTCTCTCATGGTTTGCCTCTCTCCCTTTACCCCACCATTTCCGCCCTTCTTCTCCCCCATGGTCCTCCGTTAAGTTCTTCCCAATCCTCCTATATGTGCAAACATATGGTATTTGTCCTTCTCTGCCTGACTTATTTCGCTCAGCATAACACCCTCAAGGTCCATCCATGTTGCTACACATGGCCAGATTTCATTGTTTCTCATTGCCATGTAGTATTCCATGGTATAGATAAACCACATCTTCTTGATCCATTCGTCTGTTGATGGACACTTAGGCTCTTTCCATGTTTTAGCTATTGTGGAGAGTGCTGCTATGAACATTGGGGTACATGTGCTCCTATGCCTCAGCATTTCTGTATCCCTTGGGTAAATTCCTAGCAGTGCTATTGCTGGGTCATAAGGGAGTTCTATTGTTAGTTTCCTGAGGAACCTCCACACTGTTTTCCAGAGGGGCTGTACCAGTTTACATTCCCACCAACAGTGCAGGAGGGTGCCCGTTTCTCCACATCCTCGCCAGCATCTAGAGTTCTCTGATTTGCTCATTTTAGCCACTCTGACTGGCGTGAGGTGGTATCTCAGTGTGGTTTTGATTTGTATTTCCCTGATGAGGAGGGATGCTGAGCATCGTTTCATGTGTCTGTTGGCCATCTGGATGTCCTCTTTGGAGAAGTGTCTGTTCATGTCTTCTGCCCATTTCTTCACTGGGTTGTTTGTTTTTCGGGCGTGGAGTTTGGTGAGTTCCTTATAGATTCTGGATATTAACCCTTTATCTGATATGTCATTTGCAACTATCTTTTCCCATTCCGTTGGTTGCCTATTAATTTTCTGGGTTGTTTCCTTGGCTGTGCAGAAGCTTTTAATCTTGATGAGGTCCCAACAGTTTATTTTTGCTCTCGATTCCCTTGCTTTTGGGGATGTGTCAAGTAAGAAGTTGCTGCGGTGGAGGTCAAGGAGGTTGTTTCCTGCTTTCTCCTCTAGGGTGTTGATAGTTTCCTGTCTCACGTTCAGGTCCTTTATCCATTTTGAGTTGATTTTTGTGCATGGTGTGAGAAAATGATCTAGTTTCATTCTTCTGCATGTTGCTGTCCAGTTCTCCCAACACCATCTGTTAAAAAGGCTGTCTTTTTTCCATTGGATATTCTTTCCTGCTTTGTCAAAGATCAGTTGGCTGTATACTTTTGGGTCCACTTCTGAGTTCTCAATTCTGTTCCATTGGTCTATGGGTCTGTTTTTGTGCCAATACCATACTGTCTTGAGGATGACAGCTTTGTAGTAGAGGCTGAAGTCTGGGATGGTGATACCTCCCGTTTTGGTTTTATTTTTCAGTATTACTTTGGCTATTCGGGGTCTTTTGTGGTTCCATACAAATTTTTGGATAGTTTGTTCTAGTTTTGAGAAGTATGCTGGTGCAATTTTGATTGGAATTGCATTGAATGTGTAGAGTGCTTTAGGTAGTAATGACATCTTAACTATATTTATTCTTCCTATCCATGAGCATGGAATGTTTTTCCATTTCTTTGTGTCTTCTTCAATTTCCTTCATAAGTTTTCTATAGTTTTCATCATACAGATCTCTTGTATCCTTGGTTAGGTTTATTCCGAGGTATTTTATGGTTTTTTGTGCAATTGTGAATGGGATCAGTTTCTTGATTTCTCTTTCTGTTGCTTCATTATTGGTGTATAAAAATGCAACCGATTTCTGTACGTTGATTTTGTACCCTGCAACTTGGCTGAATTCTTGGATCAGTTCTAGTAGGCTTCTGGTGGAGTCTGTCGGGTTTTCTATGTAGAGTATCATGTCATCTGCGAAGAGTGAAAGTTTGACTTCCTCTTTGCCAATTCTGATGCCTTTGATTTCCTTTTGTTGTCTGATGGCTGATGCTAGGACTTCCAGCACTATGTTAAACAACAGTGGTGAGAGTGGACATCCCTGTCGTGTTCCTGATCTCAGGGGGAAAGCTCTCAGTTTTTCCCCGTTGAGGATGATGTTAGCTGAAGGCTTCTCATAGATGGCTTTGATGATGTTTAAGTAGGTTCCTTCTATCCCAACTTTCTCGAGAGTCTTTATTAAGAAGGGATGCTGTATTTTGTCAAATGCTTTTTCTGCATCTATTGACAGGATCATATGGTTTTTATCTTTTCTTTTATTGATATGATGGATCACATTGATTGATTTGCGAATGTTGAACCAGCCCTGTAACCCAGGAATGAATCCCACTTGATCTTGGTGGATGATTCTTTTGATATGCTGCTGGATTCGATTTGCAAGGATCTTGTTGAGAATTTTTGCATCCGTATTCATCAAGGATATTGGCCTATAGTTCTCTTTTTTTGTTGGATCTCTGTCTGGCTTGGGAATCAGAGTGATGCTGGCTTCATAAAATGAGTCCGGGAGTTTTCCTTCGACTTCTATTTTTTGGAATAGCTTGAGAAGAATTGGGATTAATTCTGTTTTAAATGTCTGGTAGAATTCCCCAGGGAAACCATCAGGTCCAGGGCTCTTATTTGTTGGGAGATTTTTGATCACTGATTCGATTTCTTCACTCGTTATGGGTCTGTTCAGGTTTTTTATCTCTTCCCATGTGAATTTTGGTAGTGAGTGTGTGTTTAGAAATTTGTCCATTTCTTCTAAGTTGGTCCAATTTGTTGGCATATAATTTTTCATAGTATTCCCTGATAATTGCTTGTATTTCTGAGGGGTTGGTTGTAATAAGTCCATTTTCATTCATAATTTTGTCTATTTGGGTGCTCTCTCTTTTCTTTTTGATAATCCTGGCTAGAGGTTTGTCAATTTTGTTTTTTTTTTTCAAATAACCCACTCTTGTTTTCATTGATCTCTTCAATAGTCTCTTTGGTATCTATGTTGTTTATTTCTGCTCTGATTTTTACTATTTCTCTTCTTCTACTGGGTTTAGGGCGTTCTTGTTGCTCTGCCTCTAGTTCCTTTAGGTGAGCTGATAGATTTTGGACTTGCACTTTTTCTAATTTCCTGAAGTAGGCCTGGAGTACAAAGTACTTTCCTCTTAGGACTGCCTTTGCCGCATCCCATAGATTTTGGATTGTTGTGTTTTCATTTTCATTTGTTTCCGTATATTTTTAAATTTCTTCTCTAATTGCTTGATTGGCTCATTCATTGTTTAGAAGGGTGTTCTTTATTCTCCATGTTTTTGGAGGTTTTCCAGACTTCTTCTTGTGATTGATTTCCGGTTTCAAAGCATTATGATCTGACAGTGTGCATGGTATGATCTCAATTCTTTTATATTTATTGACGGCTACTTTATGTCCCCGTATGTGATCTATCTTGGAGAATGTGCCATGCGCACTTGAGAAGAAAGTAAATTCCCTGGCCTCAGGATGTAAAGTTCTAAATATATCTGCCAGATCCATCTGGTGCATTGTGTCTTTCAAGTCCATTATTTCTTTAGTGATTTTCTGTGTGGTTGACCTATCCATTGCTGTAAGCGGAGTATTAAAGTCCCCTGGTATTATCACATTCTGATCTATAAGCTTGTTTCTGCTTGTGATTAATTGTTTTAAATATTGAGGTGCTCCCATATTCTGTGCATAGACATTTATGATTGTTAGTTCTTCATGATGGATAGAACCTGTAATTATTATGTAATGCCCTTCTTCATCTCTTGTTATTGTCTTTAATTTAAAGTCCAGTTTATCTAAGTATAGCTACTCTAGTTTTTTTTGATTTCCAGTAGCATGATATATTTTTCTCCATCCCCTTACTTTTAATCTGAAGGTATCTTCCAGTCTAAAATGTGTTTCTTGGGGGGTCTGGGTGGCTTAGTCAGTTAGCGTCTTACTTTCGCTTGGGTCATGATCTTGTGTGGGTTTGAGGGTGTGAGCCCCGTGTCGGGCTCTGTGCTGACTGCTAGCTCAGAGCCTGGAGCCTGTTTCAGTCTGTGACTCCCTCTCTCTCTGACCCTCCTCTGCTCACAGCCTCTCTCTTTCTCTCCTAGAAATAAATAAAACATTAAAAAATAAAATAAAATGAGTTTCTTATAGACAGCATATAGATGGATTTTGGTTTTTTTTTCCATTCTGCTACCCTATGTCTTTTGTTTGGAGCATTCAGCCCATTAACATTCTGTGTTATTATTGAAATATGTGGGTTTAGAGTCTTTGTGTCCTTTGTGGGGTTCATGTTTGTGGTGGTGTCTGGTGTCTTTGTTCATTGCAACATTTCCTTCAGAGTGTCCCCCTCAGGATTTCTTGTAGGGCTGGCTTAGTGGTGACAAATTCTTTCAATTTCTGTTTATTTGGAAAGACTTTTTATCTCTCCTTCTATTTTGAATGACAGGGTTGCTGGATAGAGGATTCTTGGCTGCATATTTTTTCTGTTCATCACATTGAAAGTCTCCTGTCATTCCTTTCTGGCCTGCCAAGTTTCAGTAGATAGGTCTGTCACCACTCTGATAGGTTTCCCTTTGTATGTTAGGGCCCTTTTCTCCCTAGCTGCTTTCAAAATTCTCTTTGTCCTTGTATTTTGCCATTTTTACTATGATATGCCGTACAGAAGATCAATTCAAATTACGCCTGAGGGGAGTCCTCTGAGCCTCTTGTATTTCAATGTTTACTTCCTTCCCCAGGTTCGGGAAGTTCTCTGCTATAATTTGTTCCAGGACTCCTTTGGCACCTTTCCCTCTCTCTTCCTCTTCTCGGATTCCCATGATACGGATATTGTTGCGTTTGACCATATCGCTGAGCTCTCGAACTCTTCTTTCATGTTCCTGTATCCGTTTGTCTCTTTTTTTCTCAGTTTCCTCTTTTTGTCTTCTAAATCACTTATTCTCCTTTCTGCCTCTTCAATCCGTGCATTGGAGGCCTCTAATTTATTATATATCTCATTTATCGCATTTTTTAATTCATCATGCCTATTCTTATTCTCCATGTTGTCTGTAGCCATAGTTTCTTTGATGTCCCCTATGCTTTTTTCTAGCCCTGCTATTAATTTTATGTTTATTATTCTAAAATCTTGTTCAGTTATGCTGCTTATATCTGTTTTGAGCAGTTCATTAGCCATCAATTCTTGGAATTTCTTTGGAGGAGAGCTCTTTCATTTCGTCATTTTAATTAGCTTTCTGTCTTTTGTTGGTTTTAAAGACTTGTTATGCTCTCTGCACCTGTGAGCGCTGCTGTATCCAAGAAACCTCTTTGACTGTCAAGGGCCTATCCTTTCAGAGAGTTTTTTTTTTTTTTGAATGGTATCCCTTGGTCTCTCTTGTTGAGACCTTTGTTATTTTATTTTCCTACTCGTAGTGATATTTTGGACTCTCCAACATGTGTACTTTGGCTTGTTTCTTGAGTTAGCCCTGGAGAAGAAAACAGACAGACAAACACACGGGGAGCAGAGGCACACAAACGCACAGACAAATCCAACTAACCTGCAAACCGAAAGGGAAAATTCAAGAGTTAAGAGAAAAGATGGAGGAGGGAAGGCGTATAATAGAAAATTAAAAAATACATAGAAATGTCAAAAAGAAGAAAAGAAAATGGGAAAAGTAGAAAACCTATGGACAAAGAATGGTTTAAATCATATAGCCAGATTTCCCAGCTACAATTAAATAGCCGGGTGTATGCAGTGCTGGTTGAAGAGCATAGAGAAAGAGAGAGAAGACAGGGCAGGAATGAGACAAAATTGGAAATAGAATGAACAGGCAGAAGGGATAAGAAGCTTTTTTCAAAGAGCTGAAGGGTCGAATATGGCTGGATTGGTGAGAGAAGGACGCTGGTGTTATCCAGTGAAACTATATAGTCTAATTACTCCTGAGAGACAGAGGCGAAAAGGTTGGTAGGTGTAGAATTTACATCTACAGAATTGACTAAATGTGACCGTTTAAGCAAGCTGGTGACCAGAGTTAGTCAGTTCACTGTTCCCCGGGGGAAAAGAAAAGAAAGAAAAAGTGGGGAGGGCAGCTCTTCAGCAGGATGGGCATGGTATGATTCACTGAGTCAGGAGGGAGTTCTGATTTGGAGGTTGTGAGGAGACGAGTGGCGGAGCTCCAGCCCCTTCTTAACCAAGCGATGCACCTCGCTTTTTTGGGTGCGTAAACTCCCTGGGCTGGGGGCGCAGCCTTAGTGGCTTGCACTCTTTAACCCAGGCCAGGCCTAGATTCCAAATCACAGTCCGCGCCCCCTACTGAAATTGGAGTAGAGACAACCTCGCAGGCGATCCCCTCAGGGCAATCAAGCCTCTTGCCTAGCCCTGGGCATAGAGCCAGAATCCTGCTACATTCTCCTCCTGGTCGGGTTGCGGAGAATGGGCAGTGGTTTTCCTGTGGGGCGCGCCTGGCCCGCTGGAGAGAGAGAAGCCAGGTCCCTCTGTGTCTCGTCACCCAAAACACGAACTCGCGGGCTAATCTCCCAGTTTTTAAGCTCTTCGCCTTCCCTCTAGAGTTCCAGCCAGCCAGGAGCACAGACGCTCGGTATGCGCGCAGCTCCTCCAGGGATCCAGCCAGCCAGGAACACAATGGCTCAGAGATGCACAGTTCCTCTCAGGGTCTAGCCGGCCAGGAGCACAAAGAAGTGGTCAGCGCGCTGCCCCTCCAGGACGAGTTGGCGCGCGGGGAGTTGGCATGCAGGGATTTGGCACGCACGGTCCTTATGTGCCTCGAGTGGAGGTGTTTCTGTTTCCCAGCAACAGGGACCGTGTCTTGAGCAGTTTCAGACTCTCTCTTTTTTCCCTCTCACTCCCCACAGAGGGGGATCGCCCCTGTCCCTGGAGTCTCCGATCCCAGCCTGATTTTATCTTCCCCAGTTCACACTCACATTAGAAGGCTTTCTCAGTGGATTCTGCGTCCTTTTTCTCCCAATCTCTTGGGTTCTGTAAGGTTTCCTATGACTTCAGATCTTTTCCATGCGAGATATGGGGGCAAGTGCAATGTACGGAGCTCCCTACTTCTCTGCCATCTTGCCCTCTCCCCCCACTAATGTATGTTGGTGTGTGAGCATTCTCAGGGCTTGGTTATCTCTTTCCTCTACAAGTAAGGTGAAAGGTTTTGGTTAGGTAGCCCTAGGACACGTAGTTCTTATACTGGTGGCTTTAGTTTCATAAAAGCCTCCTCATGTGTGTCTTCCCAAGGAAGGGTTCATGGACTGGAATTCTAGTAAGTTTATTGAGTGGGGAAGCTGATAGAGGAAAAAGTAGGAACCCGTAGTCTGCAGTAGCCAGCTGGGTCTAGAAATTCATGAAGCTGTCATTTAGCTCTGGGCCTGGGAAATTCTTGGATTAGTTTAATCCTTTTTGGAGATAGCTGGGTTCCTTCAGTGCTCGGATTATGCCTTAGGTAATGAACAGTGTCTAGAGATAATTGTATTCTTTCCTTAGAGACTTTATGTCCCTTTTCAGTTAACTGGTACAGGAAATAAATTGAATCTTTTATAGATACTTTCTTGGTAACTGGGCATACCAAGAAATGGTCTACATATTGTAAAAAGGTTGATTTCCTGGGGAACTGGAAGGAACTTAAATCTTAGTGGGGCACTTGGGAGAAATAAGAAGGGGACTCAGTGAACCCTTGAGGCATGACTGTCCAGGTATGTTGCTGATTGTTCCAAGGAAAAGCAAATAGATTTTGACTTGAAATCTGTAGGAATGCTGGCAAAAGACTGAACTGAGGTCTGTGGCAGCAAACCATTTGGAGTCTGGTGGAACTTGTGATCAAAGGGTATTTGGGTTTGGGACAAATATCTTGCAAATGGCTCTCAAGTCTTGGACAAATTGCCATCTACTCCCATTATCTTTCTAGACCAGCAAGATCTGCATGTTTTTACAGGGCCTGGCACAGGGAATGATTAGCTCCACCTGATTAGGTCTTTTATTCTGGGTGTGAGGCCTTGTATGGCCTGAGGCTTTAATGAATATTGAGCCAATATAGGAAGAGGATTAGTTATATTCATCTGAAATTTTATAGGCCCTGTATTATTTTTTAAATTGAAAAAATTATGTATTTAAGAGAGAGAGAGAAGTGAGTGAGCATGTGCTCTTGTACTCGCATGTGAGCAGAAGAGAGGGAGAGAAAGAATCCCAAGCAGGCTGTCAGTGTGGAGCCTGACTGGGATCTCAAACTCGAGCTGTGAGAGATCATGACCTGAGCAAAATCAAGAGTCAGACACTTAACCAACTGAGCCATCCAGGTGCTCCTCAGCCCTGTAACTTTTTATTCTCCTAAGATCAGTATTAGAAAGGAGCCCACAGATTTTCAGCCACCTCAATTAAATGAAGGAATTTTTGTTGGAATTGTTCCTCTTTTATGTCAAGGAGAGATTGTAAAGAACATCAAAGGTCAGGTTCAGGTTGGTCAGGAAATTTGAAGATGAGGTCTCCACAGGAAAGAAAGTGTATTAGCCCTTTTAATTTAGAAAGGAGATCTCTACATCTACCTCATAGATTGACCAGCGCTGTATCACATAGGAAAAAAGAATGCTTTTCAGTAAAAGGTCTCAAAGTCATTTGTACTGGTTAGCATAGGCATATTCTTTGAACTTTATTAGACACCCCCACAATGGAAACTTTTTGTTTTATTTCTTCACTCTGAGAGATTTGTTGTCCTATGAGAGCAGGATTCAGAATAGTAAGTGTAGCTCTGGTATCTATCAGAATTTGGCAAGATTTTTCATTAATTTTAATTTTGGTAGCAGTTTACCATAGGGTCCCCAGAAGCCCCATAATTTCTTTTTTTTGCTAAATGAATAGAACATTTATTAATATCCTAGAGACTCTTACCATAGATTTTGAAGGATAATCAGACACTTGCAATGAAGTGAGTATAAAGGGAACATACCTCCGTAAAATGAAGGCCATATGTGACACACCTACAGCTAACATATACTCAACAGGAAAAGCCAAAATCTTTTTCACTAAGATTAGAAACAAGATAAGGATACCCATCTCTTGCCACTTTTTTTCCCCTTAAATAGTTTCTTGTCAAGTTGGTTTCCACATAACATGCAGTGCTCATCCCAACAAGTGCCCTCCTTCATGCCCATCACCCCCTTCCCCTCTCCCTCACCCCCATCAGCCCTTACTTTGTTCTCAGCATTCTAGAGACTCTCATGGTTTGCCTTCCTCCCTCTCCCCAACTGTTTTTCCCCTTCTTCTCCCCCATGGTCTTCCATTATATTCCTCCTAACCCACCTGTATGTGCAAACATATAGTATCTGTCCTTCTCTGCCTGACTTATTTCGCTCAGCATAACACGCTCAAGGTCCATCCATGTTGCTACACATGGCCGGATTTCATTCTTTCTCATTGTAATATTCCATTGTATAGATAAACCACATCTTCTTGATCCATTTGTCCGTTGATGGACACTTAGGCTCTTTCCATGTTTTAGATATTGTGGAGAGTGCTGCTATGAACATTGGGGTCCATGTGCTCCTATGCATCAGTACTCCTATATCCCTTGGGTAAATCCCCAGCAGTGCTATTGCTGGGTCATAGGGAAGTTCTACTGTTAATTTTTTGAGGAACCTCCACACTGTTTTCCAGAGGGGCTGTACCAGTTTACATTCCCACCAACAGTGTAGGAGGGTGCCCGTTTCTCCACATCCTCACCAGCATTTAGAGTGCTCTGATTTGCTCATTTTAGTCACTCTGACCAGCATGAGGTGGTATCTCAGTGTGGTTTTGATTTTTATTTCCCAGTTGAGGAGGGATGCTGAGCATCGTTTCATGTGTCTGTTGGCCATCTGGATGTCCTCTTTGCAGAACTGTCTGTTCATGTGTTCTGCCCATTTCTTCACTGGGTTGTTTGTTTTTCGGGTGTGGAGTTTGGTGAGTTCCTTATAGATTTTGGATACTAGCCCGTTCTTGGTATGTCGTTTGCAACTATCTTTTCCCATTACATCAGTTGCCTATTAGTTTTATTGATTGTTTCCTTTGCCGTGCAGAAGCATTTATCTTGATGAGTTCCCAATATTGTTCATTTTTGCTCTTGATTCCCTTGCCTTTGGGAATGTGTCAAGTAAGAAATTACTGTGGTTGAGGTCAAAGAGGTTGTTTCTGCTTTGTCCTCTCGGGTTTTGATGGTGTCCTGTCTTACATTCAGGTCCTTTATCCGTTTTGAGTTTATTTTTGTGTATGGTTTAAGACAGCGATCCAGTTTCATTCTTCTGCAAGTTGCTGTCCATTCTCCAGCACCATCTGTTAAAGTAGCTGTCTTTTTTCCATTGGATATTATTTCCCACTTTGTCAAAGATTAGTTGGTCATAATTTGTGGGTCTAATTCTGAGTTCTCTATTCTATTCCATTGGTCTATGTGTCTGTTTTTGTGCCAATACCATACTGTCATAATGATTACAGCTTTGTAATAGAAGCTAAAGTGTGGAATGGTGATGCCTCCCATTTTGGTTTTCTTCTTCAATATTACTTTGGCTATTCGGGGTCTTTTGTGGTTCCATACAAATTTCAGGATACTTTGTTCTAGTTTTGAGAAGAATGTTGGTGCAATTTTGATTGGGATTGCGTTGAAGGTGTAGATTGCTTTGTGTAGTAATGACATTTTAACAGTATTTTTCCTATCCATGAGCATGGAATGTTCTTCCATTTCTTTGTGTCTTCTTCAATTTCCTTCATAAGTTTTCTATAGTTTTCATCATACAGATCTCTTGTATCCTTGGTTAGGTTTATTCCGAGGTATTTTATGGTTTTTTGTGCAATTGTGAATGGGATCAGTTTCTTGATTTCTCTTTCTGTTGCTTCATTATTGGTGTATAAAAATGCAACCGATTTCTGTACGTTGATTTTGTACCCTGCAACTTGGCTGAATTCTTGGATCAGTTCTAGTAGGCTTCTGGTGGAGTCTGTCGGGTTTTCTATGTAGAGTATCATGTCATCTGCGAAGAGTGAAAGTTTGACTTCCTCTTTGCCAATTCTGATGCCTTTGATTTCCTTTTGTTGTCTGATGGCTGATGCTAGGACTTCCAGCACTATGTTAAACAACAGTGGTGAGAGTGGACATCCCTGTCGTGTTCCTGATCTCAGGGGGAAAGCTCTCAGTTTTTCCCCATTGAGGATGATGTTAGCTGAAGGCTTCTCATAGATGGCTTTTATGCTGTTTAAGTAGGTTCCTTCTATCCTGACTTTCTCTAGAGTCTTTATTAAGAAGGGATGCTGTATTTTGTCAAATGCTTTTTCTGCATCTATCGACAGGGTCATATGGTTTTTATCTTTTCTTTTGTTAATGTGATGTATCATATTAATTGACTTGTGAATGTTGAACCAGCCCTGTAACCCAGGAATGAATCCCACTTGATCTTTGTGGATAATTCTTTTTATATGCTGTTGGATTCAATTTGCAAGTATCTTGTTGAGGATTTTTGCATCCGTATTTATCAAGGATATTAGCCTGTAGTTCTCTTTTTTTGCTGGGACTCTGTCTGGCTTGGGAATCAAAGTGATGCTGCTTCGTAGAATGAGTCTGGAAGTTTTCCTTCCATTTGTATATTTTGGAATAGTTTGAGAAGAATGGGTATTAATTCTGTTTTAAACTTCTGGTAGAATTCCCCAGGGAAGCCAACTGTCCCAAGGCTCTTATTTGTTGGGAGATTTTTGATCACTGATTCGATTTCTTCTCTAGTTATGGGTCTGTTCAGATTTTCTATCTCTTCCCATGTGAATTTTGGTAGTGAGTGTGTGTTTAGGAATTTGTCCTTTTCTTCTAGGTTGTCCAGTTTGTTGGCATATAATTTTTCACAGTATTCCCTGATAATTGTTTGTATTTCTGAGGGGTTGGTTATGATAAGTCCATTTTCATTCATTTGTCTATTTGGGTGCTCTCTCTTTTCTTTTTGAGAAACCTAGCTAGAAGTTTTTCAATTTTGTTTTTTTTTTTTTTTTCCAAAAAACAGACTCTTGGCTTCATTGATCTGTTCAACTGTGTTTTTGGATTCTATATTGTTTATTTCTGCCCTGATTTTTTATCATTTCTCTTCTCCTATTGGGTTTGGGGCACTCTTGTTGTTCTCCTTCTAGTTCATTTAAGTGTGCTGTTAGATTTTGTACTTGTGCTTTTTCTTATTTCTTCAAATTGGCCTGGAGTGCAGTGTACTTTCCTCTTAAAACTGCCTTTGCCACATCCCATAGAATTTGAATTGTAATATTTTCACTTTCATTTGTTTCCATATATTTTTAAACTTCTTCTCTAATTGCCTGTTGGCCCATTCGTTCTTTAGTAGGGTGTTCTTTAACCTCCATGTTTTTGGAGGTTTTCCAGACTTCTTCCTGTGGTTGATTTCAAGTTTCATAGCATTGTGATCTGAAAGTGTGCCTGGTATGGTCTCGATTCTTTTATATTTATTGATGGCAGCTTTATGTCCCAGTATGTGATCTTAGAGAATGTGCCATGCGAACTTGAGAATAAAGTGAATTCGTGGCCTCTGGTTGTAGAGTTCTAAATATATCTGTCAAATCCATCTGGTCCAATGTGTCATTCAAGTCCATTGTTTCTTATGATTTTCTGTTTAGTTGATCTATCCATTGCTGTAGGTGGAGTATTAAAGTCCCCAGCTATTAGCACATTTTTATTCACAAGATTGTTTCTGTTTGTGACTGTTTTATGTATTGGGTGCTTCTGTATTCACTGCATAGACATTTATAATTGTTAGCTCTTCCTGATGGATAGACCCTGTAATTATTATATAATGTCCTTCTTCATCCCTTGTTACTGCCTTTACTTTAAAGTCCAGTTTGTCTGATATAAGTATAGCTACTGCAGCTTTCTTTTGACTTCCAGTAGCATGATAGATATTTCTCCATCCCCTTACTTTCAATCTGAAGGTGTCCTCAGGTCTAAAATGAGTTTCTTGTAGACAGCAAATAGATGGATTTTGGTTTTTATATCCATTCTGCTACCCTATGTCTTTTGATTGGGGCATTTAGTCCATTTACATTCAATGTTATTATTGAAAAATATGGGTTTAGAGTCATTGTGTCTTTTGTAGGATTCATACTTGTGGTGGTGTCTCTTGTACCTTGTGTTTCTTGGAGCATTTCCCTGATGGAGTCCCCCTCAGGATTTCTTGTAGAGCTGGTTTAGTGATGATGAATTCTTTCAATTTTTGTTTATTTGGGAAGACTTTTATCTCTCCTTCTATTCTGAATGGCAGGCTTGCTGGATAGAGGATTCTTGGCTGCATATTTTTTCTGTTCATCACATTGAAGATTTCCTGCCATTCTTTTCTGGCCTGCCAAGTTTTAGTAGATAGGTCTGTCACCACTCTGATAGGTTTCCCTTTGTATGTCAGGGCCCTTTTTTCCCTAGATGCCTTCAGAATTCTCTCTTTGTCCTTATATTTTGCCAGTTTCACTATAATATGTCATGCAGAAGATCAATTCAAGTTATGTCTGAGGGGAGTTCTCTGTGCCTCTTGAATTTCAGTGTCTCTTTCCTTCCCCAGATTGGGGAAGTTCTCTGCTATAATTTGTTCAAGGACTCCTTCACTGCCTTTTCCTCTTTCTTCCTCTTCTGGAATTCCAATGATAAGGATATTGTTCTGTTTGATTCTATCACTCAGCTCTCAAACTCTCCTTTCATGTCCCTGGATCAGTTTATCTCTCTTTTTCTCGGCTTTCTCTTTTTCTATAATTGTGTCTTCTATTTCACCTATCCTCCTTTCTTCAGTCCATGCATTGAATGCCTCCATTTTATTACGCACCTCATTTATAGCATTTTTTAATTCATCACAACTATTTTTAAGTCCCATTGTCTTTGCGCAATAGCTTCTCTGATGTCTTCCATTCCTTTTTCAAGCCCAGCGATTAATCTTATGACTATTGTTCTATATTCTTGTTCAGTTATGTTGCTATATCTGTTTTGAGCAGTTCTTTAGCTGTCATTCTTCCTGGAATTTCTTTAGAGGAGAGTTCTTATGTTTCATCATTTTGGCTAGCTTTCTGTCTCTTGTTAGTTCTAAAATTTTATTATGCACTCTGCACCTGCGAGTACTGCTGTATTAAAGAAGGCTCATTGACCATCCTGGGCCTGTCCATTCAGGAAGTATTCTTTGAATGGTGTCTCTTGGTCTCTCTTATTGAGACTTTGGTTATTTTATTTCCTTACTCATAGTGGTCTTTGGGACTCTCCAGCATGTGTACTTAGGCTTCTTTCTTGAGGTAGCCCTGGAAAAGAAAACAGACAGACACACACAGGGAACAAAGGCACACCAATGCACAGACAAATCCAACAAATTTGCAAACCAAAAGGGAAAAAGAAAAAGAATAAATAAAGAAGGGAAAAAAAGGGGAAGGAGGAAAAACAAATAATAAAAATAAAAACAAAAAAGTAGAAAATAAAAAGAAGAAAAAAAGAGTTCAGTTAGACCAGTGGTCTCCCATTTCATTTTATGCCTTTTTTAATTAATCCATTAATCTCAGGAGATTATACATTTACAATTAGAAAAGCTAGAGTATTTATTGTATGGAATCTGAAATGCTGTAGGAAGAGAGCTTCCAAATGGTTTTTTAAAGTATATTTTTAAATGTCTTTTATTCATTTTTGAGAGTTAGAGAGAGACATCACGAGCAGGGGAGGGTGAAAGAGAGAGAGATACAGAAAGAGAGGGAGACACAGAATTCAAAGACAGGCTCCAGGCTCTGAGCCAGCTGTCAGCACAGAGCCTATCGCGGGTATCAAACCCACAAACCGTGAGATCATGATCTGAGCCGAAGTCGGACGCTTAACCGACTGAACCACCCACTTGCCCCCCCCCCCCAAATGGTTTTTAAAGTCTGCCACAGATTCATCTTTCGTTTGCCTGAATAATAGAAAAAACAGTATGGACAGAAAAAACTCTACGAATGGCTTTTAAAAGATTGGTTGCTATATTGTAAGATTTTTTTCTGGTTCATTAGAAGACCATGTTGGAGATTGAGGACTCGAATATCATCATTGGGATTAAACCATTCTGCTCTTTTGGGCCTCACTAGGTCCTACCAGCATGTGCACAAACTGATAGCAATCTAGCAGCCTGGGTCATAGGCCCTGATAACGTTTCTAAACTTTTCAGAAAAGTTTTGGGGATCCTCCCTGGGGCCAGGAAATTCTTTAGCTATAGCTCTTATTTTGGTCTTTGACCAAGGGATAAAAGATATCTGAGGAGTATCAATTGCAAGCTCAGGTGGTTTTATTTTAAAGGGTAACTGTTTGGGGCGCCTGCGTGGCTCAGTTGGTTAAGTGTCTGACTTCAACTCAGGTCATGAACTCAGATTTCCTGAGTTCGAGCCCCATGTCAGGCTCTGTGCTGACAGTTCAGAGCCTGGAGCCTGCTTCAGAGTCTGTGTCTCCCTCTTTCTCTGCCCCTCCCCTGCTCACATTCTGTGTGTGTTTCTCAAAAATAAATAAACTTTAAAAATAATTTTTAAAAATATAATAAAGGGTAACCGCTTAATAGTCTGTTCAGAGTGGAAAGGCATTTCAGACAGAATTATTGAATCGTGAGTACTCAGAGAAGTTTAAAAGGGAACAACAGTAGGAGTCACGTCAGTCCTATCATCTTTTGTTTTAAGAACCTCTTGTGTCTTTAATATTTCACTAGACGTTTGTAACAAGTCTTTTAATGAAGCTATTTTGGAATCTTGAACCCTTTTGGAAGCTTCTGCATACTAATTAAAATAGGTATCCCATTTTGTTTGTTTAATTCGGGAACCCTTACTTTCATGTGCACTTCTTAAATGAACAATCTTGTCTAATTGGAATGTTCCCTATAATGGCTTTTGTAACTCTAGATTGTTTTTAGTAAGGTTTAGCCATTTTTATAGATATTTATAGTTTCCAGGACCATAGTTTTTAGACCTAAAATAAGCAGGTGTACTGGAAGGTGGCGTGCTTGATTTTTTTTAGTTTAAAGATCCCATTAGCTAAGCTTTGGGTTTTTAGTATCTGAACTAACACCTAAAAGGGATGTACCACTAGGTTGGGGATTGTGCAATATTCTACAATGTACCTGGGTACACGGAAACTTGTGAGGTTGGTTGGTGACCAGACTTTCGTGAGATTGGTCAATATAACCTGTTCTGTGACCAGTGTATCCCAACACTGGAATTTCTGGGTTTGGTGGTAAGTGCTCTAACAGTTGTTAAGTGCTTGGCCTGTGGCCCCCAACTTTTACAGCTTTTTGGCCCTCAATATCCCCTTGAGCAATAACCTGTATCCACATAAAACAAGACAAACTAATATGTATACTGTATTATATTAGCAGTATACTGTATTATATTAGAGATTATACCAGGTCTTGGCCAGGAAAAGGCCTTGTGGGTACCACCAGCAATTCCCAATGTGGAACTAGAGATTTGGGAAAGAATTGAACCATCATACTTCATGGATGGGGACTTCAGGCTGATTTCAAATAAATGAGGAACTGTAGTGGCCACCAATAGTTCCCAACATGGAGTCTGGGGATAGAACCAGGACCTGGGGCTTCCAGTCAAATGGGGAATTATGGTCCTAACTACCAGCAGCTTCCAACATGGAACTAGTGATTTCAGACAAATGGAAAACTAACTGGAAGGCCAGTTAGACTGGGAGCTTGACACAGAGAGCAGAACTCAGAACTAAGTGCGAACCTACCCACAGCCCTTGGAAACAATGAGAAAGACAGTGAACTCAAAGGGTTTGTGGGGTACCACACCTGTGTTTCTTGTTGTACCTGAAGCTCTTGAAAGTCTCCTTTGGCCCCACTGATGCCACCAAATCTGTTAAAAAACAAAAATTCAACTGAGTAAATTTAAAGATCAAAGTGGCTTTACTCGATTCATGAATCAGGCAGCATCACATCTAACAAGTAGAAAAGGAAAGTTTTTTTAAAGGTGGAAAGGGGTAAAAAAGGAAATTATTACTAAAGAATGTGTTTTTTCAGATGAGGTCAAATTCTTTAAGGGGTTGGATTATGTCATCAGTGCTTATCTGATGATAATTATTACCAGATAATTTCATGTTGACTGGTTAAAGGTGACATTCCTTGGGGTGGGGGGGAAGGTTCGAACTACAGTTAGGTTAGGTGTTACGTCTTAGTTTGCTGATGGGGGGTTTGGCACATGTGACCCCATTTGGGGCCTGCTGTCTCTTTTTTAACAGAATGTATAAGTCTTTCACCTTTTTGGTTAAGTTTATTCCTAAATATTTTATTCTTTTTGATGTTATTGTAAGTGGAATTGTTTCTGAATTTCCTTTTGAGATTGTTCATTAATAGTGCATAGAAATGCAACTGATTTCTGTGTTGATTTTGTATCCTACAACTTTGCTGAATTTATTAGCTCAAACAATTTTTTTGTGTGCATATTGGAATATTTAGGGCATTCTACAAATAAGATTATGTCATATGCAAACAAATAATTTTTCTCCTTCCTTTCCAATTTGGACGCCTTTTATTTCTTTTTCTTGCCTAATTGCTCTGGCTAGAATTCCCTGTACTGTGTTGAGTAGAAGTGGTAAAAAGGGGCATTTTTGTCTTATTTCTGATCTTAGGGGGAAAGCTTTTTGTCTTTCATAATTGAGTATCACGTTAGCCATTGCTTTTTCATAAATGACCTTTATCATGTTGAAGTGACCAGTGGATTTTATATTGATAAGACTGTCTCTAATGTGGTGTTGGATGTAAAGAATTATAGCCATTTGAATATTTTGCTTTCATTGGCACAATAAAGTTCCCAGAGGGTGGAACATATCCATTCATGGTGTGTGAGATGACTTGATAAGGTACATTGTAGTAGCATTAAATAACACTGAGTCCCATTCTTCCGCTGGCAAGATTTTATTTCTCACACAAAATTCTTTTTCAGTTTTTCTGATTGTATGAATAAATAAGTCTCAGTCTGGTGCTACTCACTTTTCTAACACTAAGTGATTTTTCTTTTTTATAAAGAAGGCAGATTTCTGTTTCAGTGCCTTTAGCAAACCATGGTGTCTATTTAGAGTTTAATGGTCTTGTCTTATTTTATTTGCATTTATTTTGCCTTCTATTTCTGGAAAGTGATATAGATTTTCCACTTATTTATATCTGTGAAGTAATTACAGATTAGAGGGATAAAGTCTTACTTAAAAAATAAGTGTATTCAAGTAATAAAGAGAGTTGACCTTTAAAAAGTCATGTAAATTCATCAGTTTGATTAAAGACTAACTTTCTAGTACCAACAGAGGAGTTGGAAGCAAGTTCTTTTCTCACCAAATGAATGGGCTTTGCACAGGGAATGCAGATGTGTAAGGATTAGATTAAATATGTGTGAACTTTAATGATACCCAAACTTTCCTAAACCCAGTGGGGAAGAAGGGGAGAGAGATCCTTAGTCAAAGAGAGGAGTAAAGAGCTATAATTTTTTGATCTTCAAACTGACCATTCCAACACCGGGGAACCTGGGTGGCTCAGTTGGTTGAGCATCTGCCTTTAGCTCAGATCATGCTCTCATGGCTCATGAGTTCAAGCCTTACATTGGGCTTGTTGCTGTCAGCACAGAGCTCGCTTCAGATCTTCTGTCCCCCTCTCTCTCTGCCCCTTCTCCACTTGCACTCACTCTCTCAAAAATAAAATTTTATATGTGTCCAGTCAGTGAAAATGAGAATTTCTATCAGTGGTTCTCAGTGGAGAACAACTATATAGTAATGGAAAGAACTGGGTGAACATCTCTTCTTTTTGGCTGCCCTGGAGTATTGGCCATGTGAGCAGAGCTAACTTAATTAATGGTATCTAAGGTTCCCAGAAAGGGGCTGACCAGGCTTATAAAAACAGCAATCTTTAACATTACATTTTTACATTTCGATATACAACTGATATCTCCTCTCAATCGTCTTATGATTAAATAAGTTGCAAAGCCAGTTTTATGTTTAGAGAAGACCTCTAGGCTTTTGCAGTATTAGGAGCTATCTGGTGACAAAAGAAAAAAAAAAACCTCTTGGGGCGCCTGGGTGGCTTAGTCGGTTAAGTGTCCGACTTTCGCTTAGGTCATGATCTCGCAGTTCGTGGGTTCGAGCCCCGCGTCAGGCTCTGTGCTGACTGGCAGCTCAGAGCCTGGAGCCTGTTTCGGAGTCTGTAACTCCCTCTCTCTCTGACCCTCCCCTGCTCACGCTGTCTCTCTCTCTCTCCTACAAGTAAATAAAACGTTAAAAAAAAATTAAAAAAAAAAAAAATCTCTTGACATAAAGAAATGTTAGTTTGGGGCCTCCTAACCTCACCACACAAAGGGATTATCGAGGACTCCCTTATCAAGATAGTAAATAATAGTACCAGTGGGTATAACAAAAAGTCATATAAGTGTCCCTGAATGAAGTTTAAGAAATATGAGGCTAAACCATCTATTAGTAGGAAATGGATGCATCTTATCTTGATGCTGCTGAGCATTTGATTCGTCCAACTCCTCCAGCTCTGAGTATCTGATCATCACATGACCTTTGAATGTTATGTGGCTGTTGACAGGGAGAGAAAGTGCTAGTCACATGGAGTTAGAGGAATCCAACCTGTATGAGGATTCTGCACTGAAAACTATTCAATTAAGTTTGGGGTTTTAAACATCAATTTTGAGAACTTGGGTAATGTGAATGTGAAGCTGAGAACACATCCCTTGTTAGTAAAATCAGGGATTCTGTCTGCAAAGCTGAGATTGATCTGAGGGACTGCAGGGCAAGTATTGAATTGAAGTGAAGGACTGGCTTTTGTGGGGCCTCTACAGGCAGCAGCTGGGATTGAGACATACCTCAGCAAAGCTCTCTGAAGAAATAGTTGGATCCTGGCCCAATGGAGGGAGTCAGTTTGTGCTATCCAGTGTGTCCTTTAAGTAACTGTTCATGTGTCCTAGTCCTCCTCCTCCAAATAACAAATAATGATCTCGATATAAAGAATTATGAAATTCAGTGGTTGAGAGTAGTTACATGATTTTGGCAGACTGAAAAAGTATGATCAGTTTCACTTGGGTGACATTGATTTATCTGGGTTTCTTCAGTTCTAGATAATTTTCTATCTGTAATATAGAGTTTGCAATTCAGCACCTTGCAAGGCACTCCTCTCCTCTGCTTTGCCCACCTCTCTTTGTCTTTCTCTGATTTCCACACATATTTATTGAGCACCTGGTTTGTATTACATCCTCTGCTAGAGGCAAAAGATGAACTCTGCAGATAGCCACTTGTCTCTTGGACCCCACAACCCAGTGGAAATCAGGGAGGGAGATACAAGTTGTCATAGTAATGATTACTAGTTTACTGAACAAATTCTATGTACCAGGTATATTCTGAGAGCTTCACATATGCTAACTCACTTAGCCCTCACAGCAACACTGTGAGAAAGGTATTAGTATTATCCATTGTACAGATGTGGAAACCAAGTGCATAGAGGTTAAGTAACTTGCCTGATGTCACACAGCTGGTAAATGGAGAATCAGGAATTGGAGCCTAAGCAGTATGGTTCTTGAATTCACACTCTTCAGCACATTAGTATATACAACATGAGAAGGACTGTAAGAGGAAAAAATATGAGCATGCCATGGGATCTTGGAAGAGAGGCACCATGTGTTGTAATGGAGATGATGATGGTGTGTTTGGAGAAGAGGAAGCCAGATGTCATGGGTAAAGGATACAATATTTACTGAATGAGAAAAATCCCACACATGATATGTAGCTTCTAAGATCTCATGAAGGCACCCAGCTACCAGTAATACTGCCCAGGAGGAGAGAGGATCCCGTCTGATACTCAGAGGGGATTTCCTTTGGTCCTCATCATGGACATCCTGCTCCCTCCTCGCACTTTGGGAGAAGCTGACCTTTTTTGCCTGCATGCCCACCAAGGGTGGGTCCCTAGTGACACCCAGCACAATCTCATGTGTTCACTGTAGGGTGAGGTGAATTGAAGGGCAGTTTCCCAGGACTGTCATCCCCTAGCAGCACCAAGTCTGTTGCCTGCATGGAGGTCTTTCCTGCAGCCCCCTAATCCAGTTGTCCTGCCTGCTGGAGGGGTTAAGAGAGGGTTCTGGTGAAGGTGACCTCTGAAGGGTGAGCAGAAACTTATATGTGACAGCAGTGGTAGGGAAGGGAAGAGAGAATAGGGAACATCCAGGCGACTGCAAATCATTGTGCAGGGTTAGGGGAAGGATGCCAGAAGCAAGAGGCAAGGCTGGAGGGATGGATAATCAGAGGTCAAAGTGTACAAGGTCTTGCAAGTATGATCCTGAATTTTAACTGTGTCCAGTGAGCCACAGAGCATTCTAGACAATTTTGAAAAGGTCTTGTGTAATAATGACAACTTGGATTATTAAGTATTTTATATATACCAGGGACTGCACTAACTTTATGCATTGATTTATTCTTTACAATAACCAACAGTATGGCCTTTGTAATTCACCCCATTTTACAGATGAGGAAACTGAGGAACAGCAAGATGAAGAAATTTTCTAAGGCTACTTACCTAGCAAGTGGTGGAGTGGGATTTGAACCTAGAGATTCTAACTCCAGAGTCTTCATGCTTACCCTGTCTGCTATGTTTTTGAATTGGTCAGGGTGTACCAGGCTGTTGAACTACAAGCCTCTATCTTCCAGTGGGCAGATTTCTGCATATTTGTCTGGGTCTCCCTCAGAGACCAGAGAGCTGTTTGTGTTGAACCAGCTGAAAAACTGAAAATTTCATCCTCTGCAATTCGGTTTCAGAGCGCGTATGACTGAGCCGAGATGAATTTGAGTTTAATCTTGCATGCCTAACGAACTCACAGAGGTATCTCAGAAATTCTCCTGCTTCTATTAGTGAGATAGTGTGTGGGGCTTATTTCCACTGACAGGCAGTTTTATCATTATTTTTAAAGCAGGGACTTGTCTTGAATAGTTCAGGCAGTGTCAAAAGGAGAGATAACAAACCTCCTAGAATAAAATGTCAGTGCAGGAAAGGAACTAAAAATCAGCTAGTCCAACCCCTTCAATATACAGAAAGGACAGGAATTGTCCTAGTGGCCCATGACTGTGCCCTCAGCCACCTATTGGTAGATTGCCCTTCTGGCTGCCTGGGGAGCAGTGTAGCATGTGAGAAGAGGTGGGCGCTTTGGTATGGGTGGGTGGGATGAATTGGAATTGTGGTTCTTCTAAGGTTTTGTGTGGGATTTGGGGCAAGTCGCAAGCTGATGGGGAGACACAGAGCAAAAGCTGCCCATTAGAAGAATCCTGCAGCAGGCAAGAATGGCTCATATCTGCTACCCACTTCCTCCTGTGCTCATTCAAGGGCTGGGAGCAGCCCAGGGAAGTATGACCTGGCAGGAATGCTGCAATTGTTATGAAGTGCTATGGCTGGAGTCTGTAGAACAGCCCTGCTCCCTGCAGTAGGTTCTCTTGAAGGAAGATCTAAGCAGGGCACCACCATAGGCACTACAATGAGCCTCAGCGAATCCTAGTTCAGTACAATTGGATCATCTTTACAAGATGCAGACCCAACAGTACAATAAGCATTTATTCTTGGTCAGGATGTACCAGGTATTTGGTAATTAGAAGACCCTATCTATGGACTGAGTTGTGTCCTCTCAGAATTCATATGTTGAAGTCCTAACCCACAGAATTTCAGATTGCGACCATATTTGGAGATATGGTCTTAGAAGAGATAAATAAATTGAGGCTAGGTGGGTGGGCTGTAATCCAATATGACAGGAGTCCTTATAAGAATAGGAAATTTGGGCATAGACATGTACAGAAAAGATGAAATGAAGTTATAGGGAGAAGGTAGTCATCCACAAGCCAAGGAACAAGATCTCAGAAGAAACCAACCTTTGATCTTGGATCTCTGGCCTTCAGAATGATGAGAAGATAAATTTATATCGTTGAAGCCACCCAATCTGTGGTGTTTTGTAAGGACAACCTCAGGAAACGAATACAAATATCTCAGGAGAGGCAGAATGGTATTCACAGGGATATAGGGCAGGACCCTTGCTCTTTAATAACTGTAAAAACCATTTACATATAAAAAATCCATTTATTGAGCTTGAGCCCTTAACTTACATCTTTATTTCCTAGGGCTGCCATAATATATTTCCACAAGCTAGGTGGTTTAAAAACAACAGAGGGATGCCTGGGTGGCTCAGTCGGTTAAGCGTCTGACTTTGGCTCAGATCATGATCTCATGATTTGTGGGTTCGAGCCCCATGTCGGGCTCTGTGCTGACAGCTAGCTCAGAGCCTGGAGCCTGTCTTCGGATTCTGTGTCTCCCTCTCTCTCTGACTCTCCCCTGCTCATGCTCGCTCTCTCTCTCTCTCACTCTCTCACTCTCTCTCTCTCTCTCTCTCTCCCTCTCTCACTCTCTCACTCTCTCTCAGAAATAAATAAAACATCAAAAAAAATTAAAAAATAAAAACAACAGAAATTCTCCTCTCACAGTTAGGAAACCAGAACTCTGAAATCGAGGTGTTGGTAGGGTTTATTTTTCCTGGAAGGTCTGAGGGAGAAGCCATCCCAAGATTGTTTCCCAGCTTGTGGTGGTTACCACCCATTCTTTGTGCTCATTGGCTTATAGATGCATCACTCCAACATCATCTACTTTCTTTACATCACTTCTCTGTGTCTCTGTGTGTCCTTTTCTGCCATTGTTATTGAGTTTAGCTCCGCCCACCCCCCCAAACAAGCATGATCTCATCTTGATCCTTGTCTTAATTGTATCTGCCAAGACCCTGTTTCCAAAGAAGGTCACATTTCTAAGGTCACATTCCTGTTTCTCGAATGAACTATTCGGGGGACCTTATTTAACCTCATACCATATATTCTTTAATTTTCCAACAATTCTATGGGGTAGGTAGAGTTAACACAGAGGAGGAAACAAAAGTTCAGAGAGGTTCAGTAATTTGCTTAAGGTCTTACATCTGGTATGTTATCAAGCTAAGATTTGAGTTGGGCATTCTAGTTCTAAAATCTCTATGCTTATACTGTTAAACTGCTCTCATACCGTAAACTGTTACACTACTGTATGTCTGTTACATTTCTACGTGATAAAAGGAATATTAATTTGATTATCTCCTACTCCTACCCAAGCAACCACTGATCTGATTTCTGTCACCACAGCTTATTTTTGTCTGTACTGAAATCTCACATAAATGGGATTAGACAATCTGTAGTCTCTTGCTTCTGGACTTATTTCACTCAACATAATGTATTTGAGATTCATGTATGTTATTGTATATATTCTTTATTTTATTGATATAATTTCATTGCATAAATTATTGAAATTTCTTTTTTTAAAAAATTTTCAGTGTTTAGTTTTGAGAGAGAGAGACAGAGCATGAGTGGGGGAGAGGCAGAGAGAGAAGGAGACACAGAATTTAAAGCAGGCTGCAGGCTTTGAGCTGTCAGCACAGAGCCTGACATGGGGCTTGAACCCATCAACCATGAGATCAGGACCTAAGCCAAAGCTGGATGCCTAACCGACTGAGCCCCCCAGGTGCCCCTGAAATTTCTTTTGATAACATTTGAATCATTTACAAGTTTTGTTTATTATTAATAGAGCTGCTCTCAAACATCCTTCCAAAAAGTTATTTTGGGGGCACATGTTATCATTTCTCTTGGATATTTAGGAGGTAAAATTGTTAGATCATTCATGGTGTGTGTTTAACTGACTGCCAAACTTTTTTCAGAGTGGTTCTTAACATTTTACATGTCTGTCAGCAATGTGTGAGAGTTCCAACTGGTCCATGTACTCACCAGTATTTGGGGTTATCTGTCTTCAGTTTTAGCTTTTCTAGGGGTATGAAGTAGTATCTTATTGTAGCTTTAATTTGCATCTCCCTGAAGATTAATGATATACAGCATCTTTTCATATGGCTCATTGGCCATTTGAGTATCTTCTTTGTGAAATATCTATTTAAGTCTTTTGCCCGTTAAATATTTTTTATTATGGGTTGTATGACTTATTTATGTGTTGTGGATACAAATACTTTGTCAGATATATGTACTGTGAATATTTTCTCCCAGTCTATGCTTCACCTTTTCATTTTCTTAATGACCTCTGTTTTTAAAAAAACATTCAGCTAGGTGACATACAGTGCTTTATTAAATAAGTTTCAGGTGTACAATAAAGTGACTAATGACATCTTTTGAAGAACAACAGGTTTTAGTTTTGATAAAGTTTATTATTTCAAATGGTTAAAAAAATTTTTAATGTTTCCATTATTTATTTTTGAGAGAAAGAGTGAGTGGGGGAGGGGCAGAGAGAGAGGGAGACAGAGAATCTGAAGCAGGCTCCAGACTCAGAGCTGTTAGCACAGAGCCTGAAGAGGGCTCAAACTTGCCAACTGCGAGGTCATGACCTGAGCCAAATATGGATGTTTAACTGACTGAGCCACCCAGGTGCCCCTATTATTTAAAAATTCTTATGGTTAATTTTTTCCTGTCCTGAGAAATCTTTGTCTAAATCAAGGTTTCAAATATATTGTCTTATATTTTTCAGAAGTTTTTATAGTTTTAGCTTTACATTTAACTCTCTGACCCATCTGGAATTAATTTTTTTGTTTGGTGTGAGGTAAAGTTTGAGGACCTCCAAATCCACAGTTAAATGATTTACCCATGTGCTATAAAAATAATGATATTAATAATAAAGAGAAAAATAATAATATAAAACTAATACATACTCAGGACTCTTGCAAGTGCAAATGACAGAAAATCCAACTCATAATTGAATAAGGAAGGGAAAATGTATGGATTCATGTAATTGAAAAAGTTTAAGAGGAGTTCATAATTGACTTTTAATTATAAGTATCAAGGCATGGAAGAATTTGATAGTACTTCATTCAGGTAATTTTAGAAGAGTGAACATGCAGGTATGGCTGGATCCAGGGGCTTGAATCATGAGATTAGCACTTAGTTTCTCTCTCTCCTTATCTTAATCATCTCTCCTCAGTGTGGTCTGCATTTTTAAACAAGCTCTATCTCATGGTAATTATGAGCAATTCTGGGCTTATTTCTTATCCTATTAATAACCAAACTCCTCAGTAGTTTGATGGGTTACATTTTATTGATTTTTAAAATCTGAGCTTCTAAAATGCCTTGGCATGGCAGCTTGCAGCTAATGCCCCAGAAGTTATGGAGGGAACTTTGCTGCTGCCAGGCTGTCTAGTTGAAGTTTGTATTCTCCCAATTTTCTCAGCACAGTGTCTTTTTCTACATTGAAAAGCCCTGAGTTATTGATGGGTCACTGTAAAGCAGTGATTCAGAGCTATGGAGTTAGACATAATCAGTTTTCACTGTCTTATTGTTCTGCTTTGTGACTTTAGGCAAGCTGTTTCAGCTCTCAGAGACTCAATTTCCTCATCCGAGAAAGGGGAATAATAAAAGTATTGTCTTTTAGGATTGTTATAGGAGGAAAATGAGATAATACATGCATGAAAATTAGGATGAAAATTGGTACTTCAATAAATATCAACTATTTTATTGCAGAATTGGATAGCAATGAGTTTGTCATTCTCTAGGGGAGATAAATATACAGCTTGAACTTTAATACTTTAGGCTAACCATGATAAAGATAATTTTGAATTATCTATATTATTGACTGCAAGAGTGGTTCAGGGAGCACCCCTTCTGCTGCCTCTTGCATGCTCTGTCCAGCAGACCCTGTACATAGCCATCACTAGCCATATGAGAAATGATGCTTTGATTACATAGAAAAGTACTCTGCCATCACCTACTCCCCAAATTCAGGGCTCTCAGATAATAAACTGAAATGAGAAACAGCTTAGATCCAAGCCCAGAATGAGGTCTCTTACTTCCTTAATTCCTGATTTGAGACAGCTACCTGGTCAATGCAGAACTGGTCAGATATACAACCAGGCACATGCAAGGATGCACAAACAAAATCTGGTTGATAGTGAGGGGTGCTTCCTGCATGCAGACAGAAGGGGAGAGATGGCTCTGTGGTATTCAAGTCAGATATTGAAAAGCAAATAAACCAGGAAAGGGGCAAAGAGGGTATGCCATACATTTGCAGTAGCTATTAACAGGGCTAGCTGCCCACCAGTAAATTAGGCTTGCACTGATCATGGGAGCAAGTAAGAGAGCTGGGAAAGGACCAGAGGCTCTCCACCTAGAACCTCCATGCAGTGAGAGGAAAGAAGGAGAAACAACTCTCTTTAAAAATCTTTTAATTCAAAGCAGTTTTATGACCTTTGAAAGCCAAACTGAAATTAACATAGTGTTGCTAAGTAGAGAGACTTTCCTGCTGGGTCTTCTATAATGAATAAACACCATTCATTTGTAATTAGCAGCACCCAGCTGCATATGGGCAATTAATATGCTAACATGAATTAAAACAGTAGGTCCTCTTAAGAAGGCAAAACATCAAGGCTTTCTTGGTTTACTCATGTTTGCCTTATGTGATTCTGAAATAGCAGGAGCTTTTTTCTTTGGCTCTCTTGTGATCTTATGCACACTGGTGTGAGGAATATCAGGGTTTTTTTAACACAGGGCATTGGCAGGCAGTGCAGTGCCACAGGCAGCCTTCCCTTCTGCACTGTTAGGTTTCATTCTCTAGCCAGAGGCGTTATTGGCTCGTAATTGGGAAGTCCAAGAGAAGATTTATCTCACTTTAGATTTTGCTTTTGTTTCATTAACCATTTGTGATTTGTCCTTGCCTCTTTATAGAAAGGATTCTAAATAATCTATTATGTGGGAAAGATGAGATCCCCAAAAGTTCATTAAGACCCTCACTGGAGGGTACAAAATCAACGTACAGAAATCGGTTGCATTTCTATACACCAACAATGAAGCAACAGAAAGAGAAATCAAGAAACTGATCCCATTCACAATTGCACAAAAAAACATAAAATACCTCGGAATAAACCTAACCAAGGATACAAGAGATCTGTATGATGAAAACTATAGAAAATTTATGAAGGAAATTGAAGAAGACACAAAGAAATGGAAAAACATTCCATGCTCATGGATAGGAAGAATAAATATAGTTAAGATGTCATTACTACCTAAAGCACTCTACACATTCAATGCAATTCCAATCAAAACTGCATCAGCCTACTTCTCAAAACTAGAACAAACTATCCAAAAATTTGTATGGAACCACAAAAGACCCCGAATAGCCAAAGTAATACTGAAAAATAAAACCAAAACGGGAGGGATCACCATCCCAGACTTTAGCCTCTACTACAAAGCTGTCATCATCAAGACAGTATGGTATTGGCACAAAAACAGACACATAGACCAATGGAACAGAACTGAGAACTCATAAGTGGACCCAAAAGTATACAGCCAACTGTTTTTTGACAAAGCAGGAAAGAATATCCAATGGAAAAAAGACAGCCTTTTTAACAGATGGTGTTGGGAGAACTGGACAGCAACATGCAGAAGAATGAAACTAGATCATTTTCTCACACCATGCACAAAAATAAACTCAAAATGGATAAAGGACCTGAAGGTGAGACAGGAAACTATCAACACCCTAGAGGAGAAAGCAGGAAACAACCTCCTTGACCTCCACCGCAGCAACTTCTTACTTGACACATCCCCAAAAGCAAGGGAATCAAGAGCAAAAATAAACTCTTGGGACCTCATCAAGATTAAAAGCTTCTGCACAGCCAAGGAAACAACCCAGAAAATTAATAGGCAACCAACGGAATGAGAAAAGATAGTCGCAAATGTCATATCAGATAAAGGGTTAATATCCAGAATCTATAAGGAACTCACCAAACTACACGCCCGAAAAACAAACAACCCAGTGAAGAAATGGGCAGAAGATATGAACAGACACTTCTCCAAAGAGGACATCCAGATGGCCAACAGACACATGAAACGATGCTCAGCATCCCTCCTCATCAGGGAAATACAAATCAAAACCACACTGAGATAGCACCTCACGCCAGTCAGAGTGGCTAAAATGAGCAAATCAGAGAACTCTAGATGCTGGCGAGGATGTGGAGAAACGGGCACCCTCCTACACTGTTGGTGGGAATGTAAACGGGTACAGCCCCTCTGGAAAACAGTGTGGAGGTTCCTCAGGAAACTAACACTAGAACTCCCCTATGACCCAGCAATAGCACTGCTAGGAATTTACCCAAGGGATACAGAAATGCTGAGGCATAGGAGCACATGTACCCCAATGTTCATAGCAGCACTCTCCACAATAACTAAAACATGGAAAGAGCCTAAGTGTCCATCAATGGACGAATGGATCAAGAAGATGTGGTTTATCTATACCATGGAATACTACATGGCAATGAGAAACAGTGAAATCTGGCCATGTGTAGCAACATGGATGGACCTTGAGGGTGTTATGCTGAGCGAAATAAGTCAGGCAGAGAAGGACAAATATCATATGTTTGCACATATAGGAGGATTAGGAGGAACTTGACGGAGGAACAAGGGGGAGAAGAAGGGCGGAAATGGTGGGGGAAAGGGAGAGAGGCAAACCATGAGAGACTCTTGAATGCTGACAAAAACTGAGGACTGATGGATGTGGGAGGGAGGGGGTGATGGGCATGGAGGAGGACACTTGTGGGGATGAGCACTGAGTGTTATGTGGAAACTTATTTGACAATAAACTATTTGTAAAAAAAAAAAAAAAAAAGACCCTCACTGGGACTGCTTTGAGAAACTGGTCTTCCCCAGGGCAGCAGGTAGGAGGCAAGCTGGAACTCAGCTTTGCCACCCTCACGATGGGGATGTGGGGTTGACAGCATCTCTCATCTGTGGGGTAGAACCTGACCAGCCTCACCAGCTCCTGATATCAGTAGCTTCAGGGCGTTATGTCCTTCCCAATAGTTTTGGGGGACTGTTTCCTCAAATGAATGCAGTTTTCAGATACATGGCTTGCATATGTCAAGAAGAGCCTAATATCTTATTTTCACCCCTCATTTGCTAGGCCAGTCCTTTTTTATAGCATGCAAAGAAACTTCCATCTTGGTCAAAGTATTGTGAATTCTGAATTACGATAAAAACTTCCAAATCAATGAGCTGATACATCACAGCCACAATGTGGCTAGCGAAATGATGGAAGGAGTTTGATCATTGCAGGAAGCCTTTAGCCTTCCAAGCCAGCTTGGTCAGGAAAGAACAAACATTGTGGAGGAGATTTGAGTTCCATTTCTGCCTTTTCTACTTCTGTTGTGTGTACTTGGGTGATGATTTTAGCCCCTTGAGTCTTAGTTTCCTGAGGACAACATGCCTTGCTTCAAAGGGAGCTGTGACAGTTATACTTTGCTTGGGACATAAAGGCAAGCTCAGTAAATAGCTTTAATTATTGCGAGAGGTACCAGGCACAGTAGAATGAGCTTTTGGAGTCACACTGACCTGGATCCAAAGCCCAATTGCTCTTATTAGCAGTGTGACCTTCAGCAATTTATTTAACCTTGCTGAGAGTGAGCTTCTTAATGTGCTAAGTTGAGGGTGATACGACATACTCCATAGGGCTCTTGGGGGATAATTGGAACTGTATATTCAAAAGCATCAAGCTTGGTTCCTGAAACATTAATAGGTGCTTAATAAACCTTGGCTTCCCTTATCTACTGGTGTTGAAGAAGCCAAGAAGCAGGAGTGGGGCAGAAGGACATGGCTTGGAATCTTGGCTATATCCCTGACAAGCTGTTTAATCCAGGGTTAGTTACATAACCTCTCGGAGCCCCAATTTCCTCCTCTGTACACAGGAGAGTGTAAGATTATTTATGACAGGTTTAAATGAGAAATATGGTAAGTATGTGGCACAAAACAATAACAGCTCATATTCATTGCATTAATTGTACTAAACCCTGTTCTAAGTAATTTACATATATTGATTCATTAAATCTTGAGACTAGGGACTGTTACTAGGCCCATTTTACCAATAAGGAAATTGGGGTTCTGAGAGTTATGATCAAGGTCATTTGCTAGGGGACTGGGTTTAAATAGAGGTAATCTGATTCCAGATCCCAGATTCTTAACCATTGTGTTCCGTGAATTCATTTCTATCCTGTAACCTTTAAAGACTCATAAATGAATTTGGAAAGGAGATAATGTAAAAGAGCCCTATGGCCATGTTTAATCATAGCATCGTGGACTGGATACAGGCATGGACTGCCTAATGTGGCCAGAACATGCCTGAAGGGCCAGTGTTGCTGTGAATCAGAACCAATGGTTTTCTTTTTCTCTCCTTCGTCAGAAAGAGTCCAGCTGGCTTGGATCAAATGAGACGCAGGTTGCTATGACTGGCATTTGCAATGTATTAATCAGCAAAGGCCAGACTTGCTATAGTAACAACCCCCCAAGACCATGTCTACTCTCAAGTCTCAGTGGCGTAAACAATAAAGTTTATTTATTTTCATTTTTAAAGATTTTATTTTTAAGTTATCTCCACACCCAATGTGGGGCTCACTCATAACCCCAAGATCAAGAGTTGCATGCTTCACCAACTGAGCCAGCCAGGCACCCCTAAAGGTTTACTTCTTACTCATGTCACAGTCTGGGTGAAAATCAGGCAGCTGTCCTGGTGGTTCTCGTCTAAGCACTTACTTAGAAATGCTGACTCTCTCCATCATGTGACCCTGCCGCCTTCAACACAAAACTTGGTGATTGCCACATAAGGGAAAATAGAGTATGGGTGGTCACTTAAGGGTTTGGGGCTATACCTGGAGGTGGCATTCATCACTTCTCTATTCCTCCCATCCACAGAACATAGTCATACAGTTTCAACCTCATAGCAAAGGAGGCTGGAAATGTGGTCTCTTTTCGTACCAAGGAAGAGGAAATGGATGGAAGAAATATCCAGCCATTTTTCCAGTGTGTGCAATGGGGAAGAAGTAGTTCTTCCTCAAAGAGAAAGCATGGCTCTGCTACCCAAAGCATGGGAATGTGGGATGGGCAGAAACAAGGTAAGGGAATCTAGGAGGGCTTCCCGGTGGAGGTGGTGCTGAAGCTTCAAGTTTAGGTAGGAAGTAGCTAGGTGAAGAGGGAGGGGTAGAGAGCAACTCTCCCAGAGGGAGTGAAAAGGATGCAGGAAGGCCCAAATAAGAGAGAAGGCATTTCCTTTCCCTTCAGGGGACATGTTCCATTCATTGAGTCTGGTGCACAAAGTGGGGAAGAAAAAGTGGAGAGATGACCAGAGGGTGGATCATGAAGGGCTAAATAGGTCCTATAAGGAGATAGGGCTTCACTGCAAGAGCAATACAGAGCCACAGGAGAATTCAAGCAGGGGGTGACATAATCAGATTTGCATTTAGAAAGAGCCTTTTCCATCCAGTGAGTTGAATAGGGGCAGGTTGAGAGGAAGCTGACAAAAACTCTCACCCTTAACTTGTCCTACCTGAGTGATGCTGGGTGAGTACAGGTGATTTAAAGTGGGATGCAAGTCCTCCTTGGGATGTATGACTTACAGAAAACCTGGCATCATAAACTAGAGACCCATGTCTGGTATTTCGCTCACAGATGACATGTCCTGTTTGGCTTAAGAAAGATCTTTTAAGTTTACTTTTAAATTTTGAAACAGTGGGCAGCACTTAAGAAGGAGGAAATTTCACATAAAAATACAGATGTCTAGATTTATTAATCTGCTTGGGCTGCCATAAAAAATACCACAGACCGAATGCCTGAAACAACACTTTTTCTCACAGAGGCTGAAAATTCAAGATCAAGGTGTTGGTAGATTGTTTTCTTTTGATGCCTCTCTTAGCTTGCAGAAGAGTGCCTTCTTTCTCTGTCCTCATATGGTCTTTTCTCTGTGCATGTGTGTTCCTGGTGTCTCTTCCTCTTCTTATAAGGACATTAGTACTATTGGATCAGGGCCCCACCCTTAGGACCTTATTTATTTAACCTTTGAACCTTCATTTACCTCCTTAAAAATTTTTTAATGTTTTATTAATTTCTGAGAGAAAGAGAGCATGAGTAGGGGAGGGTCAGAGAGAGAGGGAGACACAGAATTCAAAACGGTCTCCAGGCTCTGAACTAGCTGTCAGCACAGAGCCCGACACAGGGCTCGAACCCACAAACCGTGAGATCATGACCTGAGTCGAAGTTGGATGCTTAACCGACTGAGCCACCCAGGCACCCCATCCTCCTTAAAAAGCCTTATCTCTGAATATGGTAACTTTGGAGGTTAGGGCTTCAACATACAAATTTCACCCTAGTTTCAGTTCATGATACGAGATTTCAGTTATTTGTTGAATAAATGTTTATTAAGTACTTATTATATGGTTCCAAGTGCTTAAGATATAGCGATAAATAAAAGAGAAGCTGCTTTTGTGGGGCTTATATTCTAATGGGTGATAAAAGCTATAGAAAAAAATTAGAGCAGGAAAGAAGGTTCTGAAGGGCTAGGGTATGGGGAGGGCATTACTTAATAATGTAGAGTCTATCTCATTGAGAGGCTGGAGATCAGAGCAAAGATTTGAAAGTAGTGAGGAAATGAGATATGAGGGTGTCTAGGGTAAGAACTTTCCAAGCAGAGGAAACAGCATGTGAAAAGGCCCTGAGATGGGAGAGTGGCTGGTGTGTTTGAGGATCAGCAGGGATCCAGAGTGGTTGGAGCCGAGTAAGTGGAGTGGGAGTGGTAGGAAATGAGGCCACAGAGATGTTGGGAGTGGTGGAGGGGAGCAGATAATGAAGGTCTTATAAGCTGTTGTCAGGACTTTGGCTTTTCCTCTGGGGAAATGGGAAGCCTTCTGTCCTAAAGAATTCAGAAGACTGGGCTACAATGGACCACAATTCCACCTGGGCAGCAGGTGGCGAGAGTTCTACATCTGCTCTTTCCTTACCTTTTGTTCTCCAATTTGCCATAGTCTCTGCTACTCTCTACTGGCTTTCATCCTGCCATGTGTCATTCACTTATGTTTCATATTTGGCCCCTGTAGGCATTTAAGGATGTGATTCCTATTTTGTGGATCAATGTCTCAGAAAATAGCATCTTTAGGAATTTACTTCCTTTGAGTGAAAACTTGGTTCTGGTTTGCAGAGAAAACAAACACATCATGGAGGCCCCTGATAGTCTGGATTGATGCAGGCTGCATCACAAGTCATTAGAGACAAATTGAGTCTAGTGGGAAAATATCTATCATGACCCCTCACCTTGTCAACTTGTCTCATACTTCAGAGACTCCTCCCACACTCTGTCTCTGGGAGCATTTGGCACTGATGTGGAGCTTAATTAAAAGAGCACCACATGCTGGCTTCCCTCCATTGCGTCTGAATGGGCTAGTAAGAGAGCATAGGATTCCCCATGCTCCTCAGCAAGGCTGCTTGAGTTGTTATGTTGCCAGAGCTGGGGCTGTAGGCACTTGGAAAGCAGAATGGCTTAGGCCGGAAAGCTTAAAACTGATGTATCTTTGGGGCACCTGGGTGGCTCAGAAGATTAAGCATTCGACTTTGGCTCAGGTCATAATCTCACATTTCTTGAGTTCAAGCCCCGGGTTGGGCTCTGAGCCTGGAACCTGCTTCAGATTTTGTGTCTCCCTTTCTCTCTCTGCCCCTCCCCTGTTTGTGTGCTCTCTATCTCTCAAAATAAACACACATTAAAAAATAGTAAAACAAAACAAACAAAAAACCAACCCTGATATACCTTCATACAAAGTAGCTTTGGTATAGTCTTGGTCAAGTTAGAGGATCCTGCAAGACTTTTCAGTGCTATGATCCTAAGCCTGGGCCTCGCCCCCTGGGTGTTGGAATGAAAGTTGAGGAGAGGTCATGATCATATGAGAAGGGGCAGATCTGAACTATCCATGGGGTTAGATCCCTGATCCTTGACAGCGGTATGAGGTAAGGACTTTTGTCTGTCTTCAAAGTAATGGTATCCAGGTGATGATTTAAATGAGATAATGAGATATTTTAAAGACTAGTCAGTGATTCTCAGCTGTGGCTGCTTTTTAGAATCATTTTGAGAACTTATAAAAAATAGTGATGCCTTGACCCCATCTCAGGTCTGTCAAATCAGATTCCCTGGTGGTAGAGTCTGGACATTGGTATTTTTAAACTCCCAGATGATTCTAAAGTGCAGCCAGGATGGAAAACCAGTGCTTTGGTCATTTGAGCAGCATCTTTGTGGGTTTTGCCATATCCAGTCCCCATAATAAAAATGAAAACAAAATAGTGTTTTCAAATGCTGGCTGTTTACCATTGCCCACCACAGTCTGTGAGCCCAAGGCCTCCTCTATTAGAAAGGAAGACGAGCAAGCATCATAGTCACCAAACTATAACTTTCTATTTGATGTAATCATAATTTAGAAGAGTACACCCTTCCGACTATGAACTTTGATATTGTTTAATTCCATGGCCAGGTGTCCCCTCATGGCATCTCCATTCTGTACCTGCCACCAGGTGGATGAGCCCTGCTTAGCAAAAACCCTGAGAGAATTCATGTTTCTGGCAAGTCATTTCCATCTTTCCCTCCTCCTTCTACTCCTTACCTTTTCTTCACTCCTCTCTCTTTTTCTTTTCCTTGGGTTTGCATCCCTCTCTCTGTGCTTCCCTCTCTCCTTTCCCCTCTCATTTTACAGATTCATCTCTAAATATGTGCACCCTCCATCCATCACTTGCCTTGGGGCTCAGGCCCTCCATTGCTTTCTGCACAAAGCACCCCCTCACTTTGCCCTCCTCATCCCCATCTGTCCAAATCCACCCCATCCTCCAAGGCCTCCCAAATGGTGGTTGATATGGGAAGACTTCCCTGGCCCCCTTTGTAGGCTGCCATTAGCATTTTATCCTGATGCCTATATGGCCTTACCACTCTGCCTTGTGGAGTATGGAGTGCTGGCAGGGAGGGGGTTAAGGGGCAGGCTGTGCAACTACACTGCCCAATTTTCATTTCCGCCTCTGTTCCTTGCTTTTTGTATCTCACTTTCCTCACTTGTGAAATGAGGATAATAATTGTACCTACTTCATTAGGCAATGGTGTTGATGAACTAAATTAACACATGGTGCCCAACACAATGATTGTTACCATATGACAACTTGCACATGTATCTACTCCCCCTGAGCACTGTTCCTGTGCAGAAGCCTAATCGGATTCCTCCCCATCACACCTGTGTTCAATGCCAGGCGCATAGTCCATACACAGGACATGTCTGTTGAAGCAACAAAGTAGATTTGAATGACTGCCTGTCAAACAGGGTCTTAGTACCTAAGGAAACTTAGACTCCATGTGTGGTTCCGGAAGTCATTCTCCTGAGTCATTGAGAGTGCCAACTCTGGAGTCTGACATCCCAGGTTCACATTTAGATTCTGCCACTTCCCAACTGTGTAACCTGGGAGGGAGTGAGGAGGGGCCCCTCCTGTACCTCCGTTTCCACATCTATAAATGGATATAATAAAGCACCTACCTCATAGGGTTGTTGGAGGATTATATGAGTTATTTCTTACAAAGAGCCTTGGAAGGGTACTTGGCAGTCTGGTGAGCAGGAAATACTGGTTCATGATTGTTGTTTTCTCTTGTGTATGTATTAAATGTCAAGCTTAGAGCTTCACACCCTCTGCCATCCCCCACCCTACACAGGTATATACTCCAGACTGAGAAACATAAAGAGGAGGGGGGCGGGGAGAGAGAGAGAGAGAGAGAGAGAGACTCAAACCCCTGGGGCAATGGCAGAGGCAGATGTGACAGCTAATTACCTCTCACTATTATGAATTCTGCCCTCCTGCCTCATTCAGAGCTCCCTTTCATAAGATGATGGAGACATCATGAGAACATCCAGCCATTATTTAGATGGCACAGTGGTCTAGTAAATTGTCTTACTGGCTCTGAAGAGCTTCCTCTCACATGTTGTTTTTCCAGAAATCCCAGGGACTCCTGTTTTTCTGTGATGCCAGCTGGATGATAGAGCTTCAGTGATCCCTCTCTTCCCCTGGGTCAAGGGTGTGGGGCAGGAGTTTGCAGACAATTCATTCAGGACTCCAAATCTTTTCTTTGTCCGAGCTGGCTAGAGGAGTGATTTATATTTCTGAGGATAGTCTGCCTAAGGCAAGAGCCAGCTTCCTCTTTTTCCCTTGTTGTTTGGAGATAAATAAATAACAAGGAGGGAGTTGTGACATAGGAGGGGAACTGAAGCCAGCAGGTCAATTTGAGCCTGGTGAGAAGGAGAGAATGGTAGACCCAGGGGTGAGAAGTAGTTGGGAGCTCTTAGTCCTAAGGAAACACCTGTAGTCGGGGAGGGGGCTGCCAGCTCTCACTCCCAGCCTCCAGGTCCCTGGGAAATAGGGAACAAATAAGTACGCTGTGTGCTCTTTCCTGGCATTCTTCATTTGATCTGATTCTCACAACCTAAGTTAGAACATATTTTCCTCATTTTAGAAACAGAAATGAAAACCCAGAGTAGTGAAATGACTTGCCCAGAGTCACCCAGCTAGTGAATAGCAGAATTGGCATTCTAAATCAAATTTAACTTTTTTTTTTTTTACCATCCCCTGCTGTCAAAGAGACAAAAGGAGTTGCCACCTATGAGGATTCAGAAAACCAGGATATTCTGAAGCATCTTCCACTACCATTGCCACCAGATGATCTTTAGTGAACACTTATTCTATGCACTATGCACAGAGCTAAGCACTGTATGCACATCATCTTACTTCATCCTAAGTCACCCTTATGAAGTTGATGTAATTTTGCCTGTTTCACATCTGAGGATGCCCAAAATGGTAAGGTGACAAAGCTCGGTCTGTTTAGATCCTTTCACTGTGTCACACCCACTGCTTTTTCCCTACACCCCGTTTGGAAGTTTTGGAGATGCCATTTTATCTCTGGCTGTGTTGCCTGGGAGGCCTCTTAGCACAGTAAAGAGCCCTGGAGTATCCCACAGTATAGTGGTTTTCACAGCATGCTTCGGGGGCCCTGGGGGTCCAGAGAGGTGTCTTAGGAGCCAAGGTCATGGTGTTAGTATGCAGCAGAGCTCTGGGGTCTCATGTCAGAACAGCCAAAGCTGCTTCTTCCTCATCTGTTACATAAACTAGACTTCTACACCCCACTGCTTTTGGGGAAAGCATTCTGTGATGTAGCATGGTTGCCAGCAAGTCAGACAGCTCTGGTTCAAATCCTTGCTCTCCATTTGCTAGCTTGAGCAAGTGACCTTGGGCAAGGTGCTTAATCTCTCTGTGTCTCAGGTTTATCGACTGTAAAATGGAGAAGATAATAATAGAACCTGCCTTATAGGCTTCTTTTGAGAACTAAGTGTGATGGCACATGCAAACGTTTAGCCTGGAATATGGTAAATACCAGTAAATGCTGCTTCCTCTTCTCCTCCATGCTTCACTTTACTTAATCCAAAAAGTTGATTGGAGCGAACACTCTTTCCAAAAAGGATGGAGAAGATTCATAATCATTTATTCATTCATCCAGCCAGCCATCCAAATGCCTTAATTATTGTTTGAGGATATACTATATGCCTACTGCTGTGCCAGGGGTTTGAGTTATAGGAGTAATAGTGGGGGCAGGACATAGAATGTTCTGTGCTATCTGCCCACACATTTGTTCATCCATTTGTCTGAACGTCCGTCCGTCCATCCATCCATCCATCCATCCATCCATCCAGTATTCATTGAGTACTTACTGTATGTCAGGCCACATACAGTGAGCTGCCGGGGTGTTCTACCATATCTCAGACTTGCTTCTAAGTCTTCTTCTTTCCCATACCACTTGGCTTTAGAGGTCTTCTTAATCTTGGCTCTAGCACCTTACATGTCCTCCTAGAGTGCTATGAAGCCCCCAAAATGCAGTAGGCAGACCATTAACAGATGGGGTGAGATGTCAGCTGCCCTTATGGTTATGGATGTGGAGTATGGTGTGGTCTTCTTTATACATACTTCCATGATACCTCATTTTGTTTTATGTTTTGTCATGTTGTACAACCCCTGATCTTGTTCTATACATCCTCCTGAATATGGAAAAAAGAGTGTGTCCTAAACACAGAACAAGCGGCATCGCCAACGAATGGGGACATAGGAAGATTAAGATGTGATCCCCACTACATTGCAGGGCACGGTGACAGAATGACAGGTTTCATAGCCTCTCCCTTCCTCTCCTCTCCATGTGTATATGGATGTGTATACATATGTTAATGACATAGCCACATTGGTATGTGTGCTTGGTGTGTATATGTATGAACCAATGTATGAATGAATAAGTGTGCATGGGATTGGAATGTGTGGAATGCATATTTAGAAGCATAGGTATCATATACATGCATTGCTTTATTAAGTGTGTGTGTTTCTACTTGAGCTTGCCTGTTTATGTGTAAATATAGATACACAAGCAGCTGTGTCTGTGAGTATGAAAACCATACAGCTAGTTGTCCCCTCCATCCATTATTCTATTCTTGTATGGTGATAGACTTTTTGCTACATATGTGGCTTCTCAGATTGCAGATTGCTTTCTAGTCTCCCTTGTAGTGAGATACACCCATGTGACTAAGTTCTGACCAATAGAGTGTGAGCAGAAATTATGTGCAAGATATACTGTCCCCATTCTTCCTTGTTCTTCACTCCCCTGGGCTGAAATGTGGGCACTGGGATGAGCTGTCTTAGACCACACAGTTGAGGGCATCATCCTGTGTGTGAAAGAACACAACACAGTGGGAAGATCCTGAACCACAGACACTCTGGAGCCTCTTTACTGGCCCTGACCTGCTTTTTCCAGATTGTTTCATGAGACAACAAGGAATTTCTTATTTAAGCCACCCTCTTAAGTCTCGGTTATAGCAACTGCAGAAGCTGTACTAAGTTGTTTCTTAACTGAATATGATGTGTGTATATATGTGCATAATTCTTTTTTTTTTAATTTTTTGATGTTTATTTTTGAGAAAGAGAGAGACAGAGCATGACAGGTGAGAGGCAGAGAGAGAGAGGGAGACACAGAATCCAAAAACAGGCTCCAGGCTCCGAGCTGACAGCACAGAGCCCAGTGTGGGGCTCGAACTCACTAAATGCGAGATCACGATCTGAGCCAAAGTCGGATGCTTAACCTACTGAGCCACCCAGGTGCCCTGTGCATAATTCTTTAAAGGTAATTTCCTCCCTGTAGAGTTTGAATGTCTCAAGTTAGGTATTTGCGTGTTATCTACCTAGAAAGGCTCTGCTTGGAATATGGCAAATTGTTTTGCTTATTTGGAAAGAGATAGATGTGAGGTTGCAGTGTTGAGGGTCCAGCTGTAGGGCCAGTTGAGATGCTCAGGAGAGTAAAAAGGGTCTGTCTTTTGGTTAGAGACCTGACCACCGCTTGTATGACCTTGAGCAAATCCTACTTGCCCACTTCCCATGTAGATTGTATTTCTTTCCACTAGAACAAAAGGAGTTGGATTATTATCCCTATAGATCCTTCTCAGCTCAGAGGTTTTGTGATGGTGGCTTTGGCATTATTAGTTCTCTTGACTTCTGGCCCCTGGAAGTTCTCAGTATATTCCCAAGAAGACGTATCTATCTGGAAAGCATACAGGACCTGGTGCTTCAGGTTGGAGGCTATGGGATAGAAGGCCTGAGGCCAGACACATGCATAGAGAGGCCAGTGGACCTGTATATGCCCTGAATAAATACTTCAAGGCTTGCAGGTGCATGACTGCCTTAGCCAAAGATTATTTGTTCCACAGTGCTAGGGTGCAGAAAACTTCTCATTTCTTCATTTTTCTAAATCAAATGAAATCTGGTTCTGAGCACCCACCCACATGACTGATGGGACAGACAGTATCTGTCATCTTTGGGCTGCCTCCCCCATCTCATGGGACTGTATCAGATCCTAGAGCTTATTTTGGTGCCAGCAGGGGCATGGTCCTCAGCTGTCTATTTTGGGAAATGCTCCCCACAGTGGTTCAGTTGAACTGTAGCTCAAATAAGGATCTCTCCATAGCCTTCGAAGTCATGGTTCTTGGTCATCATCCCTAGGATCCAAGTGTCACCCCATCAGAGGGTTGCCTCTTTTGGGGCACTGTAAAGGAGAAGAGCCCAAGTTGCCAGCACTTAGAGTCTGCCTCGCTCTACTCTCTTGGTCCTGGGAACTCCAGTTCTCTGCCAGGGTGACACTCTTCTGTCCTCCATTTATATACTAGCCTTTGTCTCCTTGTGATTCCAGCTTGATTCAATGGTCAGTCTGACCTGCCCACTGAAGACAAGAGGGACTCTTGGAATTCAAAGAAGCTCTCTGGCCGTTCCCCTTCCCCCAAAGACTGGCTTAGACCTTCAACTGACCCTGTCCTAGAGAAATAGAATTTGAGCCACATATGTAATTTAAAGTTTTCCAGTAGCCACATTAAAACAGTAAAATAACATGGATGAAATTTATTTTACTAATGTTTTCTTAAAGTCAATATATTCACAGTATTACCATTTGAACATGTAATCAATATAAAGCTATTAATGAGATATTTTGCATCGATTTGTAGTACTAAGCCATTGAATTCAGTATGTATTTTATCCTTACAGCATATGTCGGGTTGGACTAACTACATTTTGAACACTGAGAAGCCCCATGTGGCTAGTGGCTACCACACCGGACAGTGCAATCTTAGTACAATAAAGCAAAAATAATGTGGCTGGGAGGATGGGTGAAACAGCTGAAAGGGATTAAGAGTACACTTATCATAATAAGGGCTGAGTCATGTACAGAATTGTTGAATCACTATATTGTATACCTGAAACTAATATAGCACTGTATGTTAATTATACTGAAATTAAAAGTAATTAATTAAAAAAATAAAGTGAACAATTCAGTGGCATTTCATACATTAACACAGTTGTGCAGCCATCACCTCTAACTAGCTCAAAAATATTTTCGACAAGAAACTCTATGCCCATTAAGCAGTTTCTTCTGATGCTCCTTCCCCCCATTCCCTGCCAACCCACTAATCCACTTTGTGTTTCTGCTACTACCTGTTTTGGATATTTCAATAACTGAAATTATTTTATATGTGATCTTTTGGTGACTGGTTTCTTTGCTTAGCATAGTATTTTCAGGATCCATCAATATTGTGGCATCTTGTCAGTACTTCATTCCTTGAGTGGGGTTCCATTGTATGCATACGCCACATTTTGTTTGTCCATTTATGGATACCCATAGTCTTCTAATAAGTTAGAAGTTTGGAAACAAACACACAAAAATGGTAGCTTGAACATACCCATGACACATGGTACCATGTGGATGAACCTTGAATACATTATGCTATGTGAAGTAAGCCAGCCACAAAAGAGCAAATACTGTATGATTCCATTTACAAAATGCCTGCAGTAATCTAGATAATAGAGACAGAAAGTAGAAGGGTGCCAGGGCGCGTGGGTGGCGTAGTTGGTTGGGCATCTGACTCTCAGTTTCAACTCAAGTCATGATCTCACTGTTCAGAATATAGAGCCCCGTATCAGGCCCTGTGCTGATGACATGAAGCATACTTGGGATTCTCTCTCTCCCTCTCTCTGCCCCTCCCCTGTGTGTTCTCTCTCTCTCTCTCAAAATAAATAAAATGAAAAAAAAAAAAAGTAAGTAGAATGGTGCTTACCAGGGACCAGGAGGAGGGAATGTTGAGTTGTTTGATGACTACAGAGTTTCAGTTTGGGATGGTTAAAAATTTCTGGACATAGATGGTGGGGATGGTTTCATGACAATAGTGTACTTAATACTATTTAACTGTACACTGAAAAATGATAAATTTTGTTATGTGTATTTTACTACAATTTTAAAATCTGTTGATTCGACTCTTAGATTAATTTTTAAAAACTGGCCATTGGCTGAGGGAATTAAGAAAAAGCAGGTCCATTTACTCCACTCTCACAAAAGAGCTATTCCTAGATCACAGTAGAGGTCATTGCATCTTCTTTGTTCATATTAAATTATACACAGTTCTTTTCTCTTCCTTTGGCCCAATGCTAAGGCTTCTTTATAAACAAACAGGTGATCCATAATATTTTATACCCTTGGTTTAACTAAAACACAGCCATGTTCAGAATGAGCACTTCTTGAAGGGAGAATCTGTGACAGGTTGTAAAAGAAAATATATTAAGTTATAAATTTTTGCAATCTGTTTCTGCCCCAGCCCCACCTTGCTTACTCTCTTTTCTTACACAGTATCTGGGTGAGGATAGAAAAGGAAATCTGGAAGAAGCCAGGGAGCAGAGGCTGAATAAGGAGAAGAGAAAAAGCAGAAATACTGCCAAGGCTTGATTTATGAGCTGGTCTTACAGAGCATGGATGAGAGAACAGAGACAGGCTGGGGAAAGGAGTTTTGAGTTTTCTGTGCACCATAGAGGTCTTTTTCCCTTGGCATTTTTAACAAGAACTGAAGCAGAGATGTAAATTGCCTTTCAATTACTATTTGTTTGAATCTCATAAGGAAATGAGGTAAGACACAAGGTGACAAGGTCGCATCTGGGTCCCATTTGCATCCCCAGGACCTGTGAAACTGGCTGGTTTCCAGTGGCTGAGTCGGTTGAATTTGACAGAGGAGTCAGTCCTACACACCGTTGTTAGAATCTTGTCCTTATCAGCTCCCTTTTTTCTCTTGCATTATCCCCCAATATCTTGTGAAGGGCCCTTCTGAAGTGATCAGCTGAAAGAAGCAAGAGCAGTCCCCTCTGTGAGGGGAATACTGCAGCAATTACCACTTAATGTCATCCTGAAGCTCTGTGAAAGAGCTGAAGCGAGGAAAGATAATGGTGGTGACAGAAATTATGTCGAGAATAGCTGTATATCAGTTCATTTAGTGCAAGGGGAAGTCAAAATGTTCATAAAAGTCCATTTGGTCTGAAAGCAAATAACTTAAGTCATTCATACTCCGTCTTGTTGGACCGTAAAGCCACTGGCAATATTTTGTATAAAGGACTCTATAGAAAAATAAATTATATTTATTGAATTGAACTTCAAGTAATAACCCTGCCACCTACTCTTTTTTTTCCCTAGCCTTCCAAATCGTATGAATTTTGATGAATTACAAAAATTTCTATGGCAGTATAATCACTTAAACAAAAAGCTTTCCAGGTAATAGCACAAGAACCTCTAAACCAGAGCAAAACTCATTTGCTTTTTAGGTTTGATTATTATTTATTTTCTCACTGCTCTGATTGTCTTTCTCCAGAATAATGTTCAGACTAATACTTTTTTGTTTAAGGGTCCAAGTGTTCCTTAGAATCTACCACTTTATTCTATAAAGAACTCACTCTTGGATGCTTTAGGTCAGATTTCTTTCACCTCCATGTTTTGATCTTGACTTTTCATGGTCAAGCCTGATGCTACACTGATCCAAACCAGTGCCCCTTCCATACAGAAATGATACAAGGAACTTGGCTAGGAAGCATCCCAGAATCATGCCAAACCATAAAACAACACATTCTTAGAATCCCACATAAGTGCTTAAATCTTTCTCTCTTGACCCTGATTTGTCTACATTGTCTCTTCTGAAAATCAACTCAGGTATCAGTTCCATCAGAGAGCTCTCTCTAACTTATTTCCAGACAGTTATGTTTTGTATTTTCCTAGGTGCTGTATAGTGAGCATTTGCTCAATGTTAAGATTCTCAGGACCTTTGATCTCCCTGTGTTTGGAGAATTCATTCATTCATTCACTCATTTGTTCAGCAATATTTATTGAGAGCCTCTGATGTTCCAGGCATTGTTTTTGACACTGGAGGCATAGTAGTGAATAAGTCAGGCACAAATTCTTCCTTTGTGGGGCTCACATTTGAGTAGGGAGAGAGAAACAAGCATATAAATAAATACATGTGTAATGTATGAGATGGTAGTAAGAGTCATGGTGGAAAATATAGCATGGAAAAGATGATGACAAGTGCCAGGGGTCCTAGAGTGGTCATGCTGAGAAGGTGATATTTGAGCAAAGCCTGGAAGGAAGACGTCCCCTTACCATAAGAGTTTTGGTGGTAGGAGACAGGGTGGATCTGAGCAGGTGAGATGCTCATTTTCTCAGCATGCCTTGCAGCTAAAGTGAGGGTGAGTGATTTAGGATAATTGAATCCAAAGACTGCTTTGGGGTCTGGAAAGATAAAGAAGGTAGGACAGTGGAGAAACCTCCTGGCTCAGCTGTGGCATCCATTTGCTGGCTCCAGGGGCAGGGGACAAGCAGAGTCCAGTGCAACTTATCGTATCCAGGGCTGGAGGAGTGATATTTAACTGTAATGGGCAGTATTTACGGACCATGGCTGCAGAGTCCTCATCATGGTAGTTTTGAGACTGAGGTACTAAGTGCTGCTGAGCCTCACTTTTCCTGCCTGTTTCCTGAGCTTACCTTAGGCTCTCTGGTGCTTCTGTGAACTACCTGGGACATTTCCTATAAATTTTTTTTCCTGCTTAAATAAGCCAAAATTAGTTTGTTGCTTGTGATCAATAACTCACATCCCTCTTGCGTCATGTGCTTGCCTCCTTTAGTGCTTCTGTGTCAACATGTTGCAATGTCTTGTTAATGTGTGTGTCTCTTGTTTGCCACAAACTGTTGAGGGGAGAGACTACATACTTGTTATTCATCCTCATGCCTTCGGTTTCTAGCCTAGTGGTTGGCACACAGTAGGAGGTCAGTGTGTGTGAATGAACAAGAAGAAGAAAGAATAAACGGAACCTCTGAGTCCATGCTTTTCTTTACAACATCCTTACTTTCAAATAAAACCAAAAGCCATATCTGACTATGCCAAGGAGCCTCTCACTCAAGTCTAGTGCCCATCTCTTACATTAAGCATGCAGATCAAAAGCGAATGCTTTTCCATTGCTATGTAAGGCAACTTTCCATCAGGGTGCCACTGAGGAACTCATTGCTTTTAGGAAGAGAAAAGCATGGAAAAATGAGTCCTCAATTTAAGTTCAAAAAAGGGAAACTGAAAATCTATTTTATGGAGAATGGAACCAGGACATCTAGACTCTACTGAAGAACTGATGATCTTGGGTATGTCCTTTACATTGGCTCCAGTTTCTTCTGAAAAATGGGGAGATCAAGTTTGTCAGTAAGTATACTATCAACCTTATGGGCTGGACAGTTCATTGCTGTGGGGGCTGTCCTGTGCATTGTAGAATGCCTAGAAGTGTCCCTGGCTTCTACTCAGTAGATGCCAGTAGTATTTCCTTAATTGTGGCAATGTCCCTAGACATTGTCAGATGTCCCTGGGACATAAAATCATCCCTGATTGAGAATCACTGAATTAGATGGTATTAACCGATAAACAGATTACAAGTTCCAAGGATGGGGCAAGAGTTGGGGCTTGTCCTCCACCATATCCAGGCACTTAGCCCTGTGAGTGGGATCATAGCAAGCATTCAATACAAGCTGAATGAGTGAGAAGAAATACACAGTTCTTTCCAACTAGATAACTTCCTTGGCAGCAAGAGAATCACATTGATAGTAATGATACTCATGATCCATGTGACTGCCCCTATTTGGGTACTGTTTAACATTCCTGGATAGAAATGAGCTAAAAATAGAGCCCAGCAGTATTAAAACTTAGGTCTGTCTGCCCACTTTGGCAATAACATAGTGCCTAGCATTATCAAGGAGGGTCCACTCAGTTCTGATAATGATCTGAGATCATATCCCCCAAAAATTAACATTATGAATACAGCAAAAAGTTTAGTTGAAAAGAATGAGTCCAAATTTTGGGATGGGAATTATATACAGTTTATTGTTCAGGAAGCAACAGATTATATATAATGATCATGAATACTGATTTCCAGTTCTTTTTAAAAAATGTTTTATTTTTATATTTGAGAGAAAGTGCAAGCAGAGGAGAAGCAGAGAGAGAGAGCGGGACAGATGATCTGAAGCAGGCCCTGAACTGAGAGCAGTGAGCCAATGTGGGGCTCAAACTCATAAATCATGAGATCATGATGTGAACTGAAGTCAGATGCTCGACTGACAGAGCTGCTCAGGAGCCCCCCTCGATTTCTAGTTCTTAAATTGCTTATTATCTTTTGCTCTCTGTGATTAAGAAAGTAGCTGCTTTTTCAGCCCAGCCAGGACTTTTTTCTTCTCTTTCCTTCATCTCCGCTTATCTACCATTTGGCATTCCACAACTGTCTGATAAGGATTGCACTTAGGTAGATCTATTTGGGATGTGTTGCCAGTTTAACAATTTTAGATCTTCTGATCCAGGAACATGGGATATCTTTCTGTTTATTTACTTCTTCAATTTCTTTGAACCATGTTTTATAGTTTCACACTTGTTTTGTTAAATTTTTTCCTAAGTACTTTATTGATGTTATTGTAAATGGATTTAGTTTATGAATTTCGTTTTTGGATTATTTGTTGCTAGTATATTGAAATACAGTAGAATTTTGTTTATTGATCTCTTATACTGCCACCTTGATGAACTCATTTATATACTCTAAAAGTTTTTTAGAGGATTTCATATATATAAGAAAGATTTTCTAGTGGTCCTTTACTGAATTTCTTATATGCAAGATTTTCTATATGCAAGATTATGTTACCTGCAGATAAATATAAATTCTTTTCCAATGTTAATGCATTTTATTTCACATCCTGCCTAATTTCCCTGGCCAGAGCCTCCAATGCAATGTTACATAGAAGAGGTGAGAGTGGGCATCCTTGTCTTGTTCTTGATCTTAGGGGGAAAAGATTCAGTTTTTCACTTTTAAGTATGACCTTAGTGGTGATCTTTTTTAGATGCCCTTTATCAGCTTGAAGAAGTTTCTCTTCCATTCCTATTTGTTAAAAGTGTTTTTATCAGAAAGGGGATTTGAATTCTGTCAAATCCTTTTTGGTGTCTATTCAGTTGATCATGTGTTTTTGTGCATTATTCTATTTGTGTGGTGTAATACTTGATTTACACATATTGAACCAACCTTGCATTCCTGGTATATAGCCTACATGCATATGGTATATAATCCTTTTAATATATTGCTGGATTCAATTTGCTAGAAGTTTTGAGGATTTTTGCATCTATGTTCTTTTTTAATAAAATTTTTAAAAAATGTTTATTTTTGAGACAGAGAGCGAGCGAGTGTGTAAGTGGGGGAGGCGCAGAGAGAGAGGGCAACATAGAATCTGAAGTAAGCTCCAGGCTCAGAGCTGTCAGCACTGAGCCTGATGCAGGGCTCTAACTCATGGACTGCAAGATCACTGCCTGAGCTGAAGTTGGACGCTTAACCAACTGAGCCACCTAGGTGCCCCTGCATCTGTATTCTTAAGAGATACTGGTCTGTGGACTTTTTTTCTTGTGATATCCTTGTTTGGTTTTTATATCAGGATAATATTGGCTGCATAGAAGACGTTGGGAAGTGTTCATTTCTCCTTTATTTTTTGGAAGTGTTTGTGAAGAAGTGGTATTAATTCTTCTTTAAATATTAGGTAGAATTTACCAGTGTAACCATCTGGTCCTGAGCTTTTCTTTGTGGGAAATTTCTAAAAAATATTTTTTATTACTAATTCAATTATTTACTTGTCATAGGACTATGAAAATTTTCTGCTTCTTCGTGAGTCCAGACTGTTTTTATAAATGGTGTTTTACTAGAACACAACCATACTCATTCACTGAGAGATTGCTTATGGATGCTTTGATACAACAATGGCAAAGTTGAATACTTGGGACAGAGACTGTCTAGCACACAAAGTCTATGTATTTACTCTGTGGCACTCTACACAAAAAACTTACTCCGTTTGTAGAGCATGAGGTTTTTCATGAACGCATCTGTTGCACAACAGCAAATATGCTTATATTTAATGAGCATGTGCTAGGTTGCACATGTGAAATTACCATTTGTGTAGGTCAAAATGGTCAAATATTGTTACTTACATATGGTCAACAAAACATAAATTTCCAAGCACATAAAAGTTAATGGAGTACAGACTAGGCAGGATCAACATTGGAAAAGAAGAAGTAAAATTATGTCTATTTGCAGGTGACATGATCTTGCATATAGAAAATCTTGCACGTAAGAAATTCAGTAAAGGAACCGCTAAAAAATCGTACTTTTATATAGAAAATCCTCTAAAAACTATTAGAATGAATAAATGAGTTCAACAAGATGGCAGGATAGGAGATCAAAATACAAAAATCTACAGGAACACACACAAACACATACACACACACATTCCCCCTAATGTCAGTGAATATAGTAATTGCTATTATAGAGACACCAACTAAGTATTGATGGAGCACAGAGCAGTGTATGAGCAATTCTTTTTTTTTTTTTTTTTTTTTACAAATAGTTTATTGTCAAATTAGTTTCCACATAACACTCAGTGCTCATCCCCACAAGTGTCCTCCTCCATGCCCATCCCTCCTCCCCCCCACATCCATCAGTCCTCAGTTTTTGTCAGCATTCAAGAGTCTCTCATGGTTTGCCTCTCTCCCTTTCCCCCACCATTTCCGCCCTTCTTCTCCCCCTTGTTCCTCCGTCAAGTTCCTCCTAATCCTCCTATACGTGCAAACATATGATATTTGTCCTTCTCTGCCTGACTTATTTCGCTCAGCATAACACCCTCAAGGTCCATCCATGTTGCTACACATGGCCAGATTTCATTGTTTCTCATTGCCATGTAGTATTCCATGGTATAGATAAACCACATCTTCTTGATCCATTCATCTGTTGATGGACACTTAGGCTCTTTCCATGTTTTAGCTATTGTGGAGAGTGCTGCTATGAACATTGGGGTACATGTGCTCCTATGCCTCAGCATTTCTGTATCCCTTGGGTAAATTCCTAGCAGTGCTATTGCTGGGTCATAAGGGAGTTCTATTGTTAGTTTCCTGAGGAACCTCCACACTGTTTTCCAGAGGGGCTGTACCAGTTTACATTCCCACCAACAGTGTAGGAGGGTGCCCGTTTCTCCACATCCTCGCCAGCATCTAGAGTTCTCTGATTTGCTCATTTTAGCCACTCTGACTGGCGTGAGGTGGTATCTCAGTGTGGTTTTGATTTGTATTTCCCTGATGAGGAGGGATGCTGAGCATCGTTTCATGTGTCTGTTGGCCATCTGGATGTCCTCTTTGGAGAAGTGTCTGTTCATGTCTTCTGCCCATTTCTTCACTGGGTTGTTTGTTTTTCGGGCGTGTAGTTTGGTGAGTTCCTTATAGATTCTGGATATTAACCCTTTATCTGATATGTCATTTGCAACTATCTTTTCCCATTCCGTTGGTTGCCTATTAATTTTCTGGGTTGTTTCCTTGGCTGTGCAGAAGCTTTTAATCTTGATGAGGTCCCAACAGTTTATTTTTGCTCTTGATTCCCTTGCTTTTGGGGATGTGTCAAGTAAGAAGTTGCTGCGGTGGAGGTCAAGGAGGTTGTTTCCTGCTTTCTCCTCTAGGGTGTTGATAGTTTCCTGTCTCACGTTCAGGTCCTTTATCCATTTTGAGTTGATTTTTGTGCATGGTGTGAGAAAATGATCTAGTTTCATTCTTCTGCATGTTGCTGTCCAGTTCTCCCAACACCATCTGTTAAAAAGGCTGTCTTTTTTCCATTGGATATTCTTTCCTGCTTTGTCAAAGATCAGTTGGCTGTATACTTTTGGGTCCACTTCTGAGTTCTCAATTCTGTTCCATTGGTCTATGTGTCTGTTTTTGTGCCAATACCATACTGTCTTGAGGATGACAGCTTTGTAGTAGAGGCTGAAGTCTGGGATGGTGATACCTCCCGTTTTGGTTTTATTTTTCAGTATTACTTTGGCTATTCGGGGTCTTTTGTGGTTCCATACAAATTTTTGGATAGTTTGTTCTAGTTTTGAGAAGTATGCTGGTGCAATTTTGATTGGAATTGCATTGAATGTGTAGAGTGCTTTAGGTAGTAATGACATCTTAACTATATTTATTCTTCCTATCCATGAGCATGGAATGTTTTTCCATTTCTTTGTGTCTTCTTCAATTTCCTTCATAAGTTTTCTATAGTTTTCATCATACAGATCTCTTGTATCCTTGGTTAGGTTTATTCCGAGGTATTTTATGGTTTTTTGTGCAATTGTGAATGGGATCAGTTTCTTGATTTCTCTTTCTGTTGCTTCATTATTGGTGTATAAAAATGCAACCGATTTCTGTACGTTGATTTTGTACCCTGCAACTTGGCTGAATTCTTGGATCAGTTCTAGTAGGCTTCTGGTGGAGTCTGTCGGGTTTTCTATGTAGAGTATCATGTCATCTGCGAAGAGTGAAAGTTTGACTTCCTCTTTGCCAATTCTGATGCCTTTGATTTCCTTTTGTTGTCTGATGGCTGATGCTAGGACTTCCAGCACTATGTTAAACAACAGTGGTGAGAGTGGACATCCCTGTCGTGTTCCTGATCTCAGGGGGAAAGCTCTCAGTTTTTCCCCGTTGAGGATGATGTTAGCTGAAGGCTTCTCATAGATGGCTTTGATGATGTTTAAGTAGGTTCCTTCTATCCCAACTTTCTCGAGAGTCTTTATTAAGAAGGGATGCTGTATTTTGTCAAATGCTTTTTCTGCATCTATTGACAGGATCATATGGTTTTTATCTTTTCTTTTATTGATATGATGGATCACATTGATTGATTTGCGAATGTTGAACCAGCCCTGTAACCCAGGAATGAATCCCACTTGATCTTGGTGGATGATTCTTTTGATATGCTGCTGGATTCGATTTGCAAGGATCTTGTTGAGAATTTTTGCATCCGTATTCATCAAGGATATTGGCCTATAGTTCTCTTTTTTTGCTGGATCTCTGTCTGGCTTGGGAATCAGAGTGATGCTGGCTTCATAAAATGAGTCCGGGAGTTTTCCTTCGACTTCTATTTTTTGGAATAGCTTGAGAAGAATTGGGATTAATTCTGTTTTAAATGTCTGGTAGAATTCCCCAGGGAAACCATCAGGTCCAGGGCTCTTATTTGTTGGGAGATTTTTGATCACTGATTCGATTTCTTCACTCGTTATGGGTCTGTTCAGGTTTTCTATTTCTTCCCGTGTGAATTTTGGTAGTGAGTGTGTGTTTAGGAATTTGTCCATTTCTTCTAAGTTGTCCAATTTGTTGGCATATAATTTTTCATAGTATTCCCTGATAATTGCTTGTATTTCTGAGGGGTTGGTTGTAATAAGTCCATTTTCATTCATAATTTTGTCTATTTGGGTGCTCTCTCTTTTCTTTTTGATAAGCCTGGCTAGAGGTTTGTCAATTTTGTTTACTTTTTCAAAAAACCAACTCTTGGTTTCATTGATCTGTTCAATTGTTTCTTTGGTCTCTATGTTGTTTATTTCTGCTCTAATTTTTACTATTTCTCTTCTTCTACTGGGTTTAGGGCGTTCTTGTTGCTCTGCCTCTAGCTCCTTTAGGTGAGCTGTTAGATTTTGGACTTGTGCTTTTTCTAATCTCTTGAAATAGGCCTGGAGAGCAATGTACTTTCCTCTTAGGACTGCCTTGGCCGCATCCCATAGATTTTGAATTGTTGTGTTTTCATTTTCATTTGTTTCCATATATTTTTTAATTTCCTCTCTAATTGCCTGATTGGCCCATTCATTCTTTAGAAGGGTGTTCTTTAACCTCCATGTTTTTGGCGGTTTTCCAGACTTCTTCCTGTAATTGATTTCAAGTTTCAAAGCATTGTGATCTGACAGTGTGCATGGTATGATCTCTATTCTTTTATATTTATTGAGGGCTGCTTTATGTCCCAGTATGTGATCTATCTTGGAGAATGTGCCATGCGCACTTGAGAAGAAAGTAAATTCCCTGGCCTCAGGATGTAAAGTTCTAAATATATCCGTCAGATCCATCTGGTCCAATGTGTCTTTCAAGTCCATTATTTCTTTAGTGATTTTCTGTCTGGTTGACCTATCCATTGCTGTAAGCGGAGTATTAAAGTCCCCTGCTATTAGCACATTCTTATCTATAAGCTTGTTTCTGTTTGTGATTAATTGTTTTAGATATTTAGGTGCTCCCATATTCGGTGCGTAGACATTTATGATTGTTAGTTCTTCCTGATGGATGGACCCTGTAATTATTATGTAGTGCCCTTCTTCATCTCTTGTGATTGTCTTTAATTTAAAGTCCAGTTTGTCTGATATAAGTATCGCTACTCCGGCTTTCTTTTGATTTCCTGTAGCATGATATATATTTCTCCATCCCCTTACTTTTAATCTGAAGGTATCTTCCCGTCTAAAATGAGTTTCTTGTAGACAGCATATAGATGGATTTTGGTTTTTTATCCATTCTGCTACCCTGTGTCTTTTGATTGGAGCATTCAGCCCATTTACATTCAGTGTTATTATTGAAATATGTGGGTTTAGAGTCTTTGTATCTTTTGTAGGGTTCATGTTTGTGGTGGTGTCTCTGGTATCTTTGTTCCTTGCAACCTTTCCTTCAGATCGTCCCCCTCAGGATTTCTTGTAGGGCTGGCTTCGTGGTGACAAATTCTTTCAATTTCTTTTATTTGGAAAGGTTTTTATCTCTCCTTCTATTTTGAATGACAGGCTTGCTGGATAGAGGATTATTGGCTGCATATTTTTTCTGTTCATCACATTGAAGATCTCCTGCCATTCCTTTCTGGCCTGCCAAGTTTCAGTAGATAGGTCTGTCACCACTCTGATAGGTTTCCCTGTGTATGTTAGGGCCCTTTTCTCCCTAGCTGCTCTCAAAATTCTCTCTTTGTCCTTGTATTTTTCCATTTTTACTATGATATGCCTTGCAGAAGATCGATTCAAGTTATGTCTGAGGGGAGTCCTCTGAGCCTCTTGTATTTCCACATTTACTTCCTTCCCCAGGACAGGGAAGTTCTCTGCTATAATTTGTTCCAGGACTCCTTCAGCACCTTTCCCTGTCTCTTCCTCTTCTGGGATTCCTATGATACGGATATTGTTGCGTTTGACTGTATCGCTGAGCTCTCGAACTCTTCTTTCATGTTCCTGGAGCAGTTTGTCTCTTTTTTTGTCAGCTTCTTGTTTTTCTATAATGGTGTCTTCTAAATCACTTATTCTCCTTTCTGCCTCTTCAATCTGTTAATTGGAGGCCTCTAATTTATTATTTATTGCATTTTTTAATTCTTCGTGCCCATTTTTATTTTCCATTTTGTCTGTAACCATAGTTTCTTTGATGTCCCCTATGTTTTTTTCAAGCCCAGCTATTAATTTTACCATTATTATTCTAAAATCTTGTTCAGTTATGCTGCTTATATCTGTTTTGATCAGTTCATTTGCTGTCAGTTCTTCTTGGAATTTCTTTGGTGGAGAGCTCTTTGGTTTCGTCATTTATTTAGCTTTCTGTCTCTTGTTAGTTTTAAAGTCTTGTTATCCTCTCTGCACCTGTGAGCGCTGCTGTATCCAAGAAGACTCTTTGGCTGTCCAGGACGTATCCTTTCAGAGAGTGTTTTTTGAATGGTATCTCTTCGTATCTCTTGTTGGGACCTTTTTTATTTTATTTTCCTACTCATAGTGATATTTGGGACTCTCCACCATGTGTACTTTGGCTTGTTTCTTGAGGTAGCCCTGGAGAAGAAAACAGACAAACACACAGGGAGCAGGGGCACACAAACGCACAGACAAATACTACTAACATGCAAACCCAGAGGGAAAATGAAAAAGTTCAGAGAAAAGGCAGAGGGGGGAGGGCGAATAATAGAGAATAAAAAATACTCAAAAGGTCAACAAGAAGAAAGGGGAAGGAAAAAAGAAAACCAATGGACAAGGAATGGTTTAAAGCATATAACTGGATTTCCCAGCTAGTTAAATAGCTAGGTATACACAGTGCTGGTTGAAGAGCATTGAAAAAGAGAGAGAAGACAGGTCAGGGGTGAGGCAAAGTTGGAAGTACAATGAACAGGCCGAAGGCATAAGAAGCTTTTTTCAAAGAGCTAAAGGGTGGAATATGGTTGCATAGGTGAGAGAAAGACGCCAGTGTTGTCCAGAGAAACCGTATAGTCTAATTACTCCTGAGGGAAAGAGATGAAAAGATCGGTAGGTGTAGAGTTTACATCTACTGAATGGACTCTATCTGACTGTTTAAGCAAGCTGGTGACCAGAGTTAATCAGGTCAGTGTTCTGGGGCGAGGGGGGGTGGGGGGGGGGAGGAAAAAAAAGGGAGGAGGGCAGCTCTCTAGCAGGGATGGGCGTGGTGTGATCCAGTGGGTAGGGTGGAAGTTCTTCCTTACAGGTTGTGGGGAGGAGAGTGGCAGTGCACCAGTCCCTTCTTGAACCAAGCTCTGCATCTAGCTTTTTCGGGTGTGTAAATTCCTGTCCAGGGTGGGTCGGGCTCTTTAACCCAGGCCAGGCCTAGTTTCCAAGTCCCAGTCTGCTGTAGATACAGCCTTGCAGGCGATCCCCTCAGGGCAATTCCAAACCTCTTGCCTAGCCCTGGGAGAGCATGGGCGGGGTTTGCCTGCAGGGCTCACCTGGCCTGCTGGAAAGATGGAAAATAGGTCCCTCTGTGTCTCCTCACAGGAAACACGAAGTCAACTCGCAGGCAGATCTCCCAGTTTTAAGCCCTTGCCTTCCCTCTAGAGGTCCAGCCAGCTAGGAGCGCGGAGGTACACCCACGGTTCTTCCAGGGATCCACCCGAGCCAGGAATTCAAAGGAGCGGTGCGTGCGCACAGCCCCTCTGGGATGAGTTGGCGCCCGGGGACCTGGCACGCAGGGATTTGGCGCGCACGGTCCTTCTGTGCCCCGAGCGGTGGTTTTTGTTTCCCAGTGACAGGGACCGTATCTTGAGTAGTTTTGGACTCTCTCTTTCCCCACCCCTCACTCCTGTTCCTCCAGTTTCCGATCCTGGCCTGATTTTATCTTCCCCAGTTCGCACTCGCACTCACGTTAGAAGGCTTTATACGGTATTTCTTGGTGGGTCACCACAGGCATCTGGACTTGGACAAACTGTGAACATTCCAGATCATTTGTGCAGTTGGCTCCTCCAGATGCCAGTAGTGCCCCCTTGGTCATCATGACAACCCCATATACTTCCCCCATTTCCAAATGGCCCCTGTCAGAGAAGCACCACATGTAGTGGAGAAGCACTAGGATAATGGGCTACATATATGGCATTGCTGAGATGGACATGAGCAACTCATTTAAACTCTGTAGGCTACATTTCACTCATCATTGCCTTTGTGAGAATTCAAAGATAAATTCATAATAGGAGCAGCAAGAAAGTATGTGAAACAAAGGAACCACAAAATAACTGACTGTATAGAAACATCATACTCTCTGAGACAAAGCGTGGAAGAAATCAAATATGCATTATTATTAGTGCTTCAATGGTTATTCTTAGAATTTCTAAAAATGCAAGAAATTCTAAATAAGTGCTACTTATCTGGTTTCTGCTCAACATAATCTGGGAAACTGGAAAAAGAAAACATGATCATAATTAATTACTTAATATCAGACCAGTGGCCATGAGAAAACCACTCCTTTTGGTGAGAGGAAATAAAATAAAAGGAAATTTTACTTTTCTAGTATTTTTATATGCTGGATAGTGGAGTAAATGTATTATATTATTTCTCATTTGATTTCCACTGCAAGGCTAAGGTAGATATTATTGTTTCCGTTTTGCAGAAATGGATACTGAGGCTACATCACTTACTCAAAGTCATCACTTACTCAGAGTCCTAAAACTAGGAAGGGGTAGAGCCAGTCTTGAAAGCAAGGCTTCAAGACTTAAAATCTTTTCACCACAAAACACTATCCAGGTTAAAACAAGGAGAATGTCTGTCAAAGCAGCTGTTTTTTAAATTCAAGTATAACTAACTTACAGTGTTATATTAGTTTTAGGTATAAAATAGAATGATTTAACAATTCTGTGCATTTATCAGAGCTTATGAAGATAAGTGTTAGTAACCAAAACATCTTTTTTTTTTTTTTAATGTTTTTTTATTTATTTGGGAGAGACAACGTGAGCAGGGGAGGGTCAGAGAGAGAGGGAGACACAGAATCCAAAACAGGCTCCAGGCTCTGAGCTAGCTGTCATCACAGAACCCGACACGGGGCTCGAACCCATGGACGATGAGATCATGACCTGAGCCGAAGTTGGATGCTTAACCAACTGAGTCACCCAGGTGCCCCCCCAAACATCTTTTAAGATAGCCTAGTTTGAAGGAAAATTCAGATTATGGTTGAGGGTAGTTAAGGTGTAGCTGAGGTGGTGCTGAGTGAGGTGGCTAAAGTGAGCAGGAAAATAGAAGCCTGGAGTTCAAAAGCTAAGAGGGCTGAGTAGAGTTGGAGCTCACCGGGAAGAATGGCTGAGAATTAGCCATTCATCACTGAGCATCTGTGTGTGTGTGTGTGTGTGTGTGTGTGTGTGTGTCCCTGCACCTGCTCTCCAGTGTCGCCATTGCCTGGATAGGATGCAAGAATGGGAATGGAGTCTGAAAGGAACCATGCAGTGTTGATGGACTGAATGATTAACTGTGTTCCCAATGTGCTTGGTTTAAAGACACAATCTGTGCTGTGTGCTTCTAAATGGAGACTCCTGTGGTAATTAGAATTATGCTCAGGCTTCTCTTCCAAGCCGAGTGAAAGCTTTTGCTTCTTTAGATGTTCTGTTACCATGAACCTGGGACAGTGATTTCATTCCAGGCCTACTGGACTTGCTCCTTACTCCCACCTGTTCAGCCCAATTGCAGCCAGTTAGCAGATGTACAGGCTGCTTGCTTTATTCTGGGCATTGGATGGTCCATACTCAATCCTTGGGACAGTCCATGCCAGCTCTCTCTGCCCTTCCAGGATGTCTGCTGATGTTGCCTCCCTTGTTTTCCCTTTGTACAGGACTGTTTTCAGAATAAGAAATTTTGTTTTCTGTTCCCTGGCCCTGCTGAACATGTTCCATTTCTTCAAATATGCCAGGTTCTCTCAGGCCTTCGCACAGGTGGGTTTTTGCTCTTAGAGCACTCTTTCCTCTTGCAGCCTCTGTGCCTGATAAATTCATTATTCAGATCTGAGCTAAGACATCACTTCCCTCAAGAAGACTTTCAATTGCCTGTAAGCTGATTAAGGATCCACATCAGTGTTTCCATACTGTCTTGTGTTTATAGCCCCTTCCCTACAATCAGGGCACTTACTTATCATCCCTAAATGGTAAATGATTGTCTGGTTACCTGTTAGTTTATTCTGTTAGGTGGTTAGCATTATGAGGGCAAAGACTCTCTTTTATCCAGTGTGTCTGATTTCACTTCTTGAGATTTAACTCTGCAGCTATCTGTTTAGTTACCATTGTTGGCTCTCCTTATTTAAATGTGGGAGAATGTTCCAAAAACCTCTTAAGGAAGACTTGACTACATTTGGAAATGAGTGGTGCCCACCTGGTTTAGTTTGATGAAACCAGAAAGCTCTTTTCTGCTAACAGTGTTCTTCTGACATTAGACCATTCACTCTTTTTTTCTAATTGTTTTATTTTTGAGAGAGAGAACACCAGCCAGGGAGGGGAAGAAAGAGAAGACAGGATCTGAAGCAGGCTCCCACTAACCATGAGATCATGACCCAAACTGAAGTCTGATACTTAACTGACTGAGCCACCCAGGCTCCCCTAGACCAACTACTCTTTTAGAGTTACAGGCAATTATCTTCTTTTGAGATGCACATATTCCTGAGAGGATTAATCAAGCCATTTGGTATGAATTAGCTTTTCTCTTTGGTCTCAAATTGTGCCGATCAGAGGGCTTACCAGAGGAGTTAAGAAAAAAATACAAATTCCTGGTCCCTATTCACAGAAATTCTAACTCATTTGGACTCCAGAATGAATGGACCATTAGCATACTTATACTTAGCCAGCCTTTTATTTATTTATTATTAAATTTTTTTAATGTTACTTTATTTTTGAGAGAGAGACACACACAGAGTGTCAGTGGGGGAGGGGCAGAGAGAAAGGAAGACACAGAATCCAAAGCAGACTCCAGGCTCTGCGCTCTGAGCTGTCAGCACAGAGCCCTATACTGGGGCTCGAACTCACAAACTGTGATATAATGACCTGATTTGAAGATGGATGCTTAACGCTTAACCGACTGAGCCACCCAGACACCCCTTAGCCAGCCTTTTAAAGGGAAAGCTTCAACCACTCATAGAACAGTATATTCTAGCGGTAATTTAGAGTGTTAGATTTAGTTACAGAATCCAGATTTACAACTAAATAAATCTCCTAGGAGGAAAACTGTGGGTTGACTCAATCCATTTTTATTCCAGCTTCCTTTAAAGGTGCTTTTCTTCCTACAAAGAAACTACATCTCCCAGAGAGGATTTCTGAAAATCTGGCACACTTGCTTGAAACCCAGAATCGGAACTGAGTTAAGTAGGGAGCAAGGTAAGAGGCACTCTTTTTGCTGGTACGGTGCATAGCAGAGACACTTTGGACCTATAGTTTGCAGATTACTAGTTTGGCAGGCAGCTTCTTCAATTTGGTGGGAGCAGAGGATCCTTTGCGGCTCAGTTCTACTGTGTTGTTTTGGGAGTCACTCCTAGAAGCTCAGTCTAGAAGCTGTTTCTTCATTTGTTTCAAGGATTCTAAAATCCATCTCTGTATAAGGCAATGCACAGGATCCAAAGCCCAAGAGATCTGTGCTTTAGTAGCTGAAGTAGATTATGTTCTCAGCAACCAAACCCTAGAAAATCACCTACTCATTCTAATCAGACCTCAGACTTTATCATTCATATCTATATTGGTGACAGTGTGGGAGTCTTGAGAAAATGAAGTTCTCCTCTACAGAGCATTCTCCCTAAATTTTGACCACTAAGTAAGTTGCACCGTGATTCTATAAAGCCTAGGATCATTGCTTCCTTTGCGGTTCCCCATTTTAGGTGACGGTTCATCAGTGACCCATCTCTTACCTTTCTAGTGCTTTTAATCTTTATCATCTGTTAACCTAGTGTCTTGTATGATTTTCTATAAACAATTGTTGAAAGAGTAAATTAAAAAACAAATTAGTGAGTGAGTGCATGAATGAATGGGGGAGGGAGCAATGTGTATGGAATCAAAATACAATGTCTGGTACAGAATAGGTACTCACTGAATAACTACAGAATAAATAAACATATGAACATATAAATGATGTATTAGCACAAGGCTTAGTACATTGTAGGTGCTCGCTAAATTTTTATTGAATGAATTAATGAATGATGTCTGTAAAATGACTAGCATAGAAACCATCTATAACATTTTAAAATAAATGAATGAAAAATAATTTCCTGTACCTGTATGGATTCTTTCTTCTACCATCTTTTCTTCAACTCCTTCCAATCACCTTGGCCAAGGTCTCATTTCTTGCCTTAGAGACTTCCTTGGCCCTAAGCCATCCATCAACATCCATTAATCTGTCTTCTGTCATCTAACTTCTGGCTCATCCCCAACCAACGTTTTCAAATATCTACATTTATATACCTTACAAAAATGAGGAGGTAAATAACAGATGCCTCCTACTACCTACTTATTATATCTTAGACCCCTACTAGGTTCTTTCTGTGTATCATCACAAAGTTTCACTATAGCATAATTATCTCCAGTTCACAGATGAGGAATCTGAGGCTCAGAGAAGTTAAGTAACATGTCAAGGTCACATAGTTAGTAAATGACATACCTGGAATCTGAACACTGACTGGTCTTTCATGTCAAAGTTACTGTTTTTTCCACAATCTGCTGATTATGAAGCTCTAAAACAGATGTGAACAGACACATTTGCATCTAAATGCACATTCATCTACATTAGGCTCTTTTAGCAGCAGCTCAGGGACATTCTGAACTGAATAACTCTGTCGTGGAGGGTGCCCCATGCACTATAGGGTTAGTTTAGCAGCATTGCTGGCCTCTACCCACTAGATGCCAGTAGTACCCTCCATCGTAAGTTTGACAACTAAAAATGTCTTCACATATTGTCAAATGTCCTCTGTGGGGCAAAACCTGCCTTGATTGAGACAAATTGATCTGTGTATTGAAGAGAAAGCAGTTCAGCATGTGTGGGATCCTGTAGGCAGAAAGAATGCTCAGTGATGGTGGGACACTGAGCTGGCCAAGGCCTTGGTTGGGCTGACGATGAGACTGGCTGGGAAGTCCTCCCCAGGAATTAGAGGTCAGCTTGCACTCTGTCAGGACATGTGCATTCCATACCACAGGTGAATTCAGGAACTAGGATACAGAACATCTGGTTCCATTGAAAGCAGTGGAGTATAATGGGGAAAGTGATAGACTAGGAGGCAGGAAGACATGGTTCCAGATTTACGCTTTCTGCTAACTCACTGTTTGGCCTAGGGCCAGTGTCAATCATCTTATAACACCACTAACATTTACTGATGGTTATTATATGCCTGACACTGGTCTTAATGCTTCATATATATTTATTCATTTAACTCCCATGACAGTCCATTAAAATAGCTCTCTCATTTTTACCAGTAAGGAACCTGGGCAAGCAATAGCCAAGAGGCTATGGAATAGCCAAGACTACATGTGGTAGAGTCAGCAGTGTCTGTTTTCTCTTTATGTCAAAAGAGAGATTGGAATAGCTGATTTCTTAGCTATCACCCAGTCTGAAAAGTCTAGGATTCTAAGCATTCATTGATTTAACATACATTTATTGAGCATAAATATATGCTGGACAGTATGGGGTCTGAATCCTCCCTAGGAACTTTTAGTTCTAGAATAGGAGAGGTAAGACAAGCACAGTTTTATTTAAAAAATTAATTGCAGTGACCACTGTTAACTGAGTGGCTATTAGATGTCAGGCATGTGTTAGATGTTTGACCTGAGTTAACTTTAATCTGCATAGTAACTCTTTGGGGGCCATTACTATCTTTTCTCAGGTGAACAACTGAAGCTCAGAGAGGTCAATTGACCTTCCCATGACTATCTTTGGGGGCCATTACTATCTTTTCTCAGGTGAACAACTGAAGCTCAGAGAGGTCAGTTGACCTGCCCGTGACTATCAGAGTGCAATCAGAGGTTTAAAAAAAATATTCTGTTGGAGTAGAGGTGGCAGAGGGTAAATGTTTCATTTCAGGTGCAGCTGGCCAGCCTCCCCTCTCTGTCATTTGGGGAGGAAATGGAAGAGGTCAGCACAGCATCTAGAATCTGAAGGCTTGGCTTCTCTGGCTTCAAATTTTGGCAACTCCAAATTTCTTTGCCTCTATCCTGAGAAAATCATGGAGGGAGAGACTCTGGATGGATGCCATAAGGAGTTGGTGGCTCCGTGAATAACAATAACAAAGCAGTTCTCTAATGCTTGTTCCTAAGAATGACTGGGGACCCCTTTTCTCAGAACACTAAGATGACGCTGTCCTTACCTGGTATCCTGTGGCTCTGTTGTCCCCATAACTGCACTGTGTGGCATCTACAAGCCTAGAAAGATCCTTTTCCCATATCGTTCATTTGTTCCTCAATATGGCCGCCTTTTCTAATATCCACTCCCCATCTAACACCTATAGGTAAACTCCTAATCATCCTTAGTGATTACACTCAGTCACCTCTTCCCAGAAGCCTTCCACAATCCTCCTGGTTTAAATGACAGCTTCTTCTGCACTTTCTTAGCCTTTGATTTATATCTTTATTTTTATAGTCATTATTCATATTAATGTCCCCCTCAGTCACTCAGAGGTTCCTAAAGGGCAGGGGCTTTGTGTTTTATTCATAAACTGTGTGTACCATTGTGCCCAGTTGATGACAATTATTCATTCCACAAACATTTTTTGAGTACAAAGCAAGCACTGTGCTAGATTTTGAGGTAGGTTCCCACAGTCTACTTCAAGAGAAAAACAATCTAACTATAGTTGTGACCCAGTGTTCTAAGTGTTATGAAAAGTACAAGGCACAGAATGAAACAAAAGAGGGAAGCTGACTCTACAGGAAATCAGGAAAGATTTTCCAAAAGAAATGCTCTAGCTGGACTTTGAAATATAAGTGGGAGCTTGTCAGGAAGACAAAGCAGGTAGAAATGAAAGGTTTGGTAGATGGAGGGAACAGCCTGAGTAAAGGCCTGGAGGCATGAAACAATGAGGTGAATGCAGGGAATTGTATCTGTCGCATGGATGAAGGGTGGGATTTGTACAGGGGCAGCAGGGGATATAGCTCAGATTAAGGGGTTAAGGAGTGATGAATTTTGTATGCTCTATTGAAGAGCTTGAGTTGATTCTGATAGGTGCTATGGGATGTCTGTCAAAGCCACAGACCAATAGCCTGATGCTACCATCTACAGACAGAATCTTTTTTTTTTTTTTTTACAAATAGTTTATTGTCAAATTAGTTTCCACATAACACTCAGTGCTCATCCCCATAAGTGTCCTCCTCTATGCCCATCCCCCCCTCCCCCCCACATCCATCAGTCCTCAGTTTTTGTCAGCATTCAAGAGTCTCTCATGGTTTGCCTCTCTCCCTTTCCCCCACCATTTCCGCCCTTCTTCTCCCCCTTGTTCCTCCGTCAAGTTCCTCCTAATCCTCCTATACGTGCAAACATATGATATTTGTCCTTCTCTGCCTGACTTATTTCGCTCAGCATAACCCCCTCAAGGTCCATCCATGTTGCTACACATGGCCAGATTTCACTGTTTCTCATTGCCATGTAGTATTCCATGGTATAGATAAACCACATCTTCTTGATCCATTCATCTGTTGATGGACACTTAGGCTCTTTCTATGTTTTAGCTATTGTGGAGAGTGCTGCTATGAACATTGGGGTCCATGTGCTCCTATGCCTCAGCATTTCTGAATCCCTTGGGTAAATTCCTAGCAGTGCTATCGCTGGGTCATAGGGGAATTCTATTGTTAGTTTCCTGAGGAACCTCCACACTGTTTTCCAGAGGGGCTGTACCCGTTTACATTCCCACCAACAGTGTAGGAGGGTGCCCGTTTCTCCACATCCTCGCCAGCATCTAGAGTTCTCTGATTTGCTCATTTTAGCCACTCTGACTGGCGTGAGGTGCTATCTCAGTGTGGTTTTGATTTGTATTTCCCTGATGAGGAGGGATGCAGAGCATCGTTTCATGTGTGTATTGGCCATCTGGATGTCCTCTTTGGAGAAGTGTCTATTCATATCTTCTGCCCATTTCTTCACTGGGTTGTTTGTTTTTCGGGCGTGTAGTTTGGTGAGTTCCTTATAGATTCTGGATATTAACCCTTTATCTGATATGTCATTTGCAGCTATCTTTTCCCATTCCGTTGGTTGCCTATTAATTTTCTGGGTTGTTTCCTTGGCTGTGCAGAAGCTTTTAATCTTGATGAGGTCCCAAGAGTTTATTTTTGCTCTTGATTCCCTTGCTTTTGGGGATGTGTCAAGTAAGAAGTTGCTGCGGTGGAGGTCAAGGGGGTTGTTTCCTGCTTTCTCCTCTAGGGTGTTGATAGTTTCCTGTCTCACGTTCAGGTCCTTTATCCATTTTGAGTTTATTTTTGTGTATGGTGTGAGAAAATGATCTAGTTTCATTCTTCTGCATGTTGCTGTCCAATTCTCCCAACACCATCTGTTAAAAAGGCTGTCTTTTTTCCATTGGATACTCTTTCCGGCTTTGTCAAAGATCAGTTGGCTGTCTACTTTTGGGTCCACTTCTGAGTTCTCAGTTCTGTCCCATTGGTCTATGTGTCAGTTTTTGTGCCAATACCATACTGTCTTGATGATGACAGCTTTGTAGTAGAGGCTAAAGTCTGGGATGGTGATCCCTCCCGTTTTGGTTTTATTTTTCAGTATTACTTTGGCTATTCGGGGTCTTTTGTGGTTCCATACAAATTTTTGGATAGTTTGTTCTAGTTTTGAAAAGTAGGCTGATGCAGTTTTGATTGGAATTGCATTGAATGTGTAGAGTGCTTTAGGTAGTAATGACATCTTCACTATATTTATTCTTCCTATCCATGAGCATGGAATGTTTTTCCATTTCTTTGTGTCTTCTTCAATTTCCTTCATAAGTTTTCTATAGTTTTCATCATACAGATCTCTTGTATCCTTGGTTAGGTTTATTCCGAGGTATTTTATCGTTTTTTGTGCAATTGTGAATGGGATCAGTTTCTTGATTTCTCTTTCTCTTGCTTCATTTTTGGTGTATAGAAATGCAACCGATTTCTGTACGTTGATTTTGTACCCTGCAACTTGGCTGAATTCTTGAATCAGTTCTAGTAGGCTTCTGGTGGAGTCTGTCGGGTTTTCAATGTAGAGTATCATGTCATCTACAGACAGAATCTTGACAACCATGTCTGCTCTTAATGAGCCCACATCCTTGACCATAGCTGATGGGACCAGGGATGGACATCTGGGCCAACCCAAATCCTCTGCTCCAAGATTTGTAATTAGAACTGAGAAAGAGTTGTCCATCTCTAGAGTGGCTAATATATGGCATGTGAAATCACTAGGCAAGTTCCCTTTTGGTTCATTAGTGTGGATATGATGGGCTGAACTGTGTTTTCCCTAAAATTCATATGTTGAAGTCCTTAGCCCAGTGCTAACCTTAGGATGTGACTATCTTTGGAGATAGAGTTTTTAAATAGGTAATTAAGATTAAATGAGATCATCAGGCGGAGCTGTAATCTAATATGACTGGTGGCCTTATAAGAAGAGGAGGTTAGGACAGAGACACACACAGAGGAAAGGCTATGTGAAGACACAGGGAGAAGACAGCCACAAATAAGCCAGGTTAAGAGGCCACAGAAGAAACTGATGCTACTGACACCTTGATCTTAGTCTCTTCTAGCCTCCAAAATGGAGGGAAAATACATACAGGCTGGGTGGTTTAAGTTTCATTATGGAAGCCCTAGAAAACTAGTACAGTGGGTCTCTAGCTAACTTTTGGGTATCTCTGATCTCTTCTCTGTTCAGTGGGCCCTAAGGGATGGCCCCTCCCTACCGCCTTACCATCTACAATGGTAATGTTCTGATGCCTGGTGGTACAAAAAGGGGCTGCTTCTTTACTCATTCTGGAAACAATTTTCCTGTTGTTCCTAAATTGAATGCATGTACACTGGACTCTGATGGAAGTTTGAGCAGTTCTTTGCTCAATGATTCAGGGTTCAGGTGCTAAGCCTCAAACTATGCAGTGTCTGGGGCAGCAGGGCCCATTTAACAGGGTGATTCTGACCATCTTGATCACAGACATGGCTCAGAGCACCCTAGGACTTTGAGTTTGTCCCATACAGATGTTCCCTCTATCCCAGTGCTCTCCTTTCTCTCCTAGACTTCTTAGGCCCCCTCCCTTTATTCCTTTCTTCCTGGAGTACTCCCACTCTCGTGAGTTCCCTCCCATTCTTGGAGCTACACTTTCCCCCCACTCCTGCAACACATCCTTCCAAAATCAAGTCTCCATACCCACCAATCTCTTCTGGTGTCTGGTAGATTTACTAGCCTCAGACTGTGACAGTCACGAGCTTTTCCCTTCCACCTTGGTTACTGATGTCTGTAGAGGGTAGTTCAGTGCAGGGCCAGCTGGCTGGGTTGTAGAGACTACTTTTTCCTGTAGATAGATTGGAGCATCTCCTCCTACTCTAGGTTTCTGAGGCTGGTTGTTCCCTAGAGTAGTTAGAATGAAATTCATCTTATTACCCTAAGAATTACTTTACTTCCAAACTACACCCCTCCTACATAACACACCCTTCTGATCTGCTTATAATTTAATATTCCTCTTATTAACATTACTTTACATCTATTTCTGGTAAGCTAATACCCTAGCCTCTTTATATTCTTTTTTGCCCTTTTCTTGTCCAGAGTTCAATCATAAATCCACTTGGCAGTGAATGCTTGTTCCAAGTTCCACTTATGTTGGAGCCTAGCTCTTCTTTTTTTACTTCACTGTATATATAAGCCTAGAAATGGTGAAGTGGCCATAGACTATCTGCTCTGGACATGATGGGGCTCAGAAATGAGAAGGGAGCAGTTAATGAAGCAGACATCCAAGAGAAACAGAAAAGAGTGATGGAGATGGGAATATTCTTAGTTCCAAGTAATATTCTGGTTTTAGTTCCCCAAACCTTCCTGCCCTTAGGTGGCTGTGGCAGAGATGGATTTCATCCTGGGTGTGCATCCTCCCTTCTATAGCAATATTAACCCCTAGTTTTTAGAGCAATACATGGCTGCCTAGATTAAAGACTACATTTCCCAGCTTCCCTTACAGCTAGGTATGGCCATGGGAATATATTCTGGCCAATGGGATGTGACTGGAATTGATATGTATAATTTCTGAGTTGTGCCCTAAAAGCCATGTACTGATTCCTCACTCAACTTTTCCTTCCAGATAGTAGATACAGTCTTAGACCATGTAGGTGAGTATAATACCTAGGCATGGCAGAGCAAAAAGAGGGAAGAAACCTGGGTCACAGACAAAATGGAGTCATTGTAAGGCTCTGGCCTCCTTGTATCTGGACTATAATATGGGGAAAAAGTAGCTAATTTGTTTAAGCCACTGTCATACTGGGACTCTGTTATATCAATGAGATCTATAGCCATCCTGAATACTGTAGGTGGCTTCTTTTGTTTTTTGGTCTGTCCACTGTCTGTTCCCACAAATTCTTCAATTTAGCCTAAAGTAAGAGAACTCATCTTTCCTTTCTTCATTACTCAAATGAAAGCAGTAAAGCTGGGGTTGTTAGTCATGCTCCCTCTGGGTGAAGGCCCATGAGAATGGGAACAAGGAAGGCAATTTTCAGAGAAAAACAGAAGTGAGAGCTATAGAAGCTTGACAGCATTTGAGCTCCTGGTTCCAGTGGTACCTGAAGCTAGATCTTCCCTGCACACTTTCTTCTGTTTCCTTATGTGGTCTACTAAATTGCTCTTTGGGGACTAGGCTCACTGAAATTCAATTTCTTTCTTTTTTCCTCGCCATACTACCAGGAGTGCCTACTACTCCCCTAAGCCATCATAAACTCTCTGTGCTCTCATCTTTCCCACCTAAAGTTGCTGGATTTCCTTTTTATTGCTGGCTACCAGTGAATTCTCTAATAGAAAGGGAGGCAGTGGGAGTGTTTTTAAATAGATAAGAGATGAGTCTGATTTGCATTCAATGATATTCATCTGCGGGATGGTATAAGTGTTTATCGAATGCAGAGGTGAATTGTCAGCAGCCAGGTCTGGGCAGAAAGGATTTTGCAGGACGCTGTGTTTTTGCCAATGCTTCACACCTTCCTTATTTCCAAAGTGAGACAGTTCCTCTCATTCTCCCAGGATTCCTGAAGGCTCAGACCACAGCTGCTGCCCTTTCCCAGAGAATGGTCTATGAATCACTTTGAAACTGGAGAGGAGGCATGGGGATAAGGATGAGGGCTGCATTCAGAGAAGACTTTTTGTATGCATCTTGTTTCAGTGAAAGTCACTGAAGCAGAAAGATTAAGCAAGTAACTTAAAGGCTAAGTAAGTAAGCAACTTGCTCAACATCACATAGCTTTTAAATGGGAGTCCAGGACTTAACAGTAGATGAAAGCCTTAGCTCCCTTAACTTCTAAACGGTGATAATAATCTCCATCTCATCAGATTATTGTGAGATTTAATTGAGATAATGCATATTAAGAAGATAGCCTTGGTAAATTCTCCATAAATGGTAGCTGCAATTATTTTTATAATTATGATATTTTTAATAGACAGCTCCCTGAGCCCCATGATCCTAGACACAGGAGGTTAGCTCTGAGAGTTGGGAGGCAGGGCTGCCATGCTGTGCCTTAAGTGTGAAGGGAATCCCCTCTTGAAGAATGATTGATTACAGGTATCAGCCCTGAAAGGAGAGCAAAGAGAAGGGATCCTAGGGAAGATCTACTTTATAGATTTTCCCCCAAGGAAATAACTATTTTCCTCTTCTATGGGAAGCAGAAGCATTTTAGTTTTCATTCAGAGATGCCCCTTCCCCTTGGTGACCCTAGCTCTGCTTCCAACAGGAAGATGCCTGCATGGGGTGGGCGGGGGGAGTTGGGTCTGACATGCTTAGACCTGCCTGTAGGTTCTTTGAAGCTGCAGCTGCTCCCCCTCTTTGCTGCACCCTGTGGGCATCTCTGCAGCTGGGCCTTAGGCAAAGCTTTAATTAATGCTAGAAGAAGGACACCCACAGCTGCATTTAGATTCTTCCTGGCAGCTGAGTCGAAGTTTCAGGTGCAGTTGGGGGGATCTGCCCAGGGTCGCTCCCCTACTGAAGACTTCCTGTGTTCCACATGGCCCTCTGGGCAAAGGCCAAAATTCTTAGTGTAAGGAACAAGTCCCCATGTGACAGTGACTCTCATCCAGGGGGCTCTGGGGCGCTGGCACATTGAAATTGTTGATAAGAGGTTCACCAAATTTGATTGGTGTTTGTATGGCAGCAGAAACTGAGAGGCATATTTGATGAAGTGTAGATGATGACCATCAGGCAAACTGGTAAGCTTAAGATGAGTGTTGAATTGTTCAAGACACAAGGGATTTTGAGAGGCAGTGTAGGAGGGGGAGGAGAGAGATGGATTGGCTGGTGGTGAGGAGGGACTTGTGTTAAAGGGGGGAAATTGCTGATACTTAAGTTCTATGGTATGTAATTTCAATCTCCTTCCCTATGCCTCTGCTGGATCAGAGGAAGCGACCCACTTCTTATCAACAGGTGCTAGGGTGGATTTATTTTGGGGATGTGTTGAAGTGCTTATAACTTGGCCTCCATCTGGATGAGATCCCAGCTGTGGAAGTTGTACAAGAGTGGCCCTTTATACATGGTTATGTGTGCATTTCATTCTTTTTAAAAAAAAAAAAAAACATTTTTAAAAAGTTTATTTATTTTGAGAGAGAAAGAGAGCACAAACAGGAAGAGGAAGAGAGAGGGAAAGAGAGAATCCCAAGTGGGCTCTGCATTGTCAGAATGGATCCCAGTGTGGGGCTTGAGCTCACAAACCATAAGATCATGACCTAGGTCAAAGTCAAGAGCTGGATGTTTAACTGACTGAGGCACCCAGGTGCCCCTGTGTGCATTTCATTCTTGTTACAACTTAGAAAAATACTACAAATGGAGATATTTCCATGGTGAATATTGCTCTCTAGATATCCTGCAGCATGACAGGGGAATGATCTCAATTATTAACTCCTCAAAACAGCATGCTGTCAGTTTTATTCACTTGTGTATCCGTAACTGACTCGAATAGTGCCTGGCATACCGTAGGTGCTGAATAATGACTGCTGTGTGAACTGCCCCATTTACCTCTCTTGTCTCCTCTCTCACCCATCTCCACATACTCTGTTTTATTTTGCTCCATTTCTAGCTTCCAGCTCTTGGAATGTGCTCTACTTTAGGAGTCATTCACTCTTACATTCATTCAGAATGTATCTTTTGAGTTTCTGTTTTTTGCCAGGCCTTGTGCTAGAAGCTGAAGATATTTGATGAACAAAACATAGAGCCTGCACAGGAGCAGGCAAAGAGAGCATCAACCCAATCATTAGATAAGAAAATATAAAATCTTAGGCTGTGAAAAATGCAGTGAAGGGCAAGTACAAGGCTATTTGCCTATATTAGGGTAGAGTTCATACCAAAGTAAGCATGTGATATTTTATCTGGGCTCTGGAGGCCCCCTAAGCCACTGAAAGAATGAAAGATGTACCAGTATGGCTGGAGTGGTTGAGAATGGGGTAGGGAGCATGTTTGGATATGAGGTTAGACGGGTCATTAGGGTCCAGATTTTGTAGAATCTTATAAGCCATATTAAATGTTTTGGTCTTTATCCTAGAAACAATGTGGAGCCATTAAAATTTTTTAAGCAAAGTGGAGATGTTTGACATGATCGGGTTTGCTTTATGAAAAGATCTTTCTGGATGTAAAGCTTTTTTGAGCTCCCTGCCACCCATCCCCACCCCACTAACCATTCTGGGACCATGGAGTTACTTTGTTGGTGGTGAAGACAGCCACAGTAGGTGACTGAAATCTCATCCATGTATTTATTGACTCTTGGCTGCTCTTCATAATGAGCTCTCAGCTTCCCTGTGGGAGGGGGAGCTGAGTAGATTTGCTGAGAAAAGGAAGAACAGGTGGGGGGACTGTAAGGGATGGATATGGGGTTCTGTGTTCTGTTCTCACATCTGTCTCTATTGACGCCCACTGCCAGGATGATTTATTAGAATTCAATAAACTTCTCTCGTCTTTTCCTAGAAAGAGAAGGACTGGCAGGCAGAGAAGTTGGCCCCTTGCTATCAAGGAAAGGAGAGGCAGTTCAAATGAATCATTCTATTAAGTAGCAGGAGGAACCCATGGTCAGTGTAGGGCCATTGCTGTGTTATTAATTCCAGTTCTCATTTGGAATGTTTAACCTTGGTGATACTAGCAGCTGCAAGAAGATCTAAAAACCCTAAAACCCTAAGTCAGTTGAAAGCCTCACAGTTTCTCTCCTCTAGGAACCAGGGTAGAAAGCCTTTTTGCTCTTTCTACCTGAGATGTTATTTCTACCTGAGTAAGGGCAATGTGCTAGCAAAATGAGGGGGATCAGACCATGCTATGTCCATTTTACTTCCTGCCCAGGAACTGCTATGATAATGTCCTCTGCTGATGGAGGGCTTACCTGGCACATGACTCACAAAGTAAGACAGGACATTTGGTTTAACCAGAATTGCTCTTTAGAAAACTTTGTTGGGAAAACACATTGGTTCATGTTCAGGGCTGGAGTTTATTCTTGGGAGTACCTGAGTGGATTTCCAGGGTTGCTCTGGGGAGGAGGGGGGCAAGAGGGGAAGGCGGTGAAGATAGTGAGATATAGTGGAAAGCCACTTTGTGGCTTTTTGATGTGATTCCTTTCCTATGACCCACCCAGCAAATTTCTGAAAATCCTCAGAAATCACAAAGAGTCAATGGGATTTGATTTTGCATATAAACTATAGAATAAACTGAACTCTGCATCCTGGGTATTACAGAGTGAGCCTGGATGGACTGACTTTGGTATTGTGCTCACTTCTGGACCGACCATAATGACAGAGAGAATGTGAAGCTTTGGTTAGCTTGGGCCTGTCACATGCTCTGTGGCTGGAAAGGGGGGTTGAATCCCACCAGAGCCCAAGGCTGAGAGCATGCAAGAGAGGGCCTTCATCTTTAGGACCATTCTTTCCATTTGCCTTCTCTGTGTCTCTTAAGCTTTTGTCTTCTGTTTCTCTCTCTCTCTCTCTCTCCCCCCCTCCCCCTCTCCCCCTCCCTCCCTACCTTCCCCTCTCCCCCTCCTTCCCTTCCTCCCTCCCCCTCCCTCACTTTCTTATTCATCTACTGCCATCAGTGGCAACCACAGCTACCCATTACTGGGGACTAATATATGTCATGCCCTATGCCACATAATTGACATGAATTACTTATTAATCCTCATAACAGCCATATGAACAAGGGATTTATCCCCATATCATCTAAGGAAACTGAGGCATAGAAGAGGCACCCTCATGTTCATCCAAAGTCATGGAGCTGATATATGGCAGGAAGGTACCAGTAGGATTTGACATGCAACTTTGTCTGGCCATTGTTCATACTTGCAGCCTTGGCCAAGCTGCCCCTGCTTCTCCTTCCCTCATCCTAGGGAAAGGAGCAGATAAAACTCTTCTAGGAGAGAGGATCTGGATAGATCTGGCTGGTTTTACCCAATGTAGAGAATCTTGAGGCAGGAGGCTTTATCAGACCTTTATTTGGATTTGCATTGCTGCCAGGAACTGGGACTCTGATCGCTGATCCAGTCCCTTGTGACCAGAGGCAGCTTACATGACTCAAGGCACAGTGACTTGAGTGGAAGGAACTGCCTATGGCCATTTTTCTCAGGATGGCAACAAGAGAGAAGTGTCTGGGGAGGCAGATGCTCCTTCAACTTTGTCCTGACAGGCTCAAAAGTTCTTAAGTTTGGCCAAAGGATTTGACAACTTGATGTTCTCGGACAATAGAGTGTGAAAGTTGGCCTGGTGTCCCCGTTTTGCGGATAGAGAAACTAAGACTCTAAGAGGGGATTCAATTAGCTAAGTCCTCGTACAGGAAGTTTGTCACAGGAGGTCTCTGGACACAGACTCTATGAGTCTTTCTGCCACAAAGAATTGGCCTCCAGCCCCAGACCAGGAGAGAATTAGATATGCCATCATCACACACTTGGCAACAGAAAGTTTCTTAACTTTATCTTCTCTTCCATCTGGGCTCACTCTGCCCACCCTCTCAGAGATTTTAAGAAAGGCTGTTCAAAAAGAGAAATCCAGTCTCATTCTGATGTTTTATTAATGGAGACTGCTGATGTTTCAGCAATTTTAATTAGGGCTGAATTTTACTATATTCAAACCACAGGGAGCGCCACAGAAAGGGAGCCACTGAGAAAACACAAGGATCAGACAAACAGATTAATTAAATATCACCATGTGGGCAGCTTGAGGCAGGCCGCCCAGCAGCCCCTCCTTCCCTGGCATGGATGGGGGAGCACAGAGGAGGAACACAGGAACTGTGGGTACACATGTGGCTCAGTGACTTGAGGCAGAAGAGTAAGTTTCAGTTTGACACAGCCACTAGTTCTTTTTCAGGCAAGGATTGGATTTCCTTTGTTAAAGTTAAAATGTACAGGGAGATCCCCTGGTCTAGTCATTGCTTTCCCAATCCTCCTACCCCACACATGTACCCCCAAGATATATGAAATTGTGGCTATTTTCTCTAAAGCGTTTATTTACTTAGTGTTCACATTCTGCTTACTGTGTGCCAGGTGCTGTTCATTACTTTACAGAAGTCAAGCCAGGTAATAATCACAGCAGCTCTATGAGGTAGGAACTCTTTTATCCCCATTTTTGATGAGGAAACTGAAGCAAAAAGGTATGAAATTATTGCCCAAAGTTTCAGGGCTGCTGAGTGTCAGAGATGGAGTCCAACACCAGCTTTCCAGGTTAGAGTCCATGTTTCTAATCACTGCCCTTGTCTACCTGTGTGTATTGGTAGATAGAAGGCTTATCCCTTTATGAGCCCAGGGCCCTGAGGTCTGGGTGTGAACTGTATCCTTAACCTCCAATGGGCCCCTCATCTCATCAGGCCAGCAATTAGCCCTCAGCAGGAGGGCTTAATCTTAACTCTAGATTAACTCCTTAACTCCTATAGTTGAGAGACAGTCTCTGGATCCTGACCACTTGGCTTGGGATCCAGATTCTGCCATTTGCCAGCCATATGACCTGGGGCAAGTCTCCTAACTTCTCTGTGGCTTTGTTTCCTTATCTGTAAAACAGGGGTACTAGTAATGGTAATAGGAATAAATGAGCTGATATGTGAAATCCTTGAAACGGTTATCTGGCATGTGGAAAGCACTAAGGGTTTGATTCACTCTGATTGTTATTTTATATTACTATTGTATTCTGCTTCCCTCAAAGGCTTCAAATTCTTTCAGTTCCTGAAGCGGAGGTGGTTTTCTGTTTTCAGCCCTGTGTTTGCCCCTCAGACCTCAAGTTTGAGCTATTTGTTCCTCCAGCTCTGAACTCTGCCTTCTCAACTGCATCTAAATGCCATTTACCTCCTTTGTGTCACACTTCTGGGGAAGCACCTTGACTGGTCTTGCAGCTCCTGGGGCTGAACTCCTGGCTCCTCGCCCTCAGAACCAGCACTATCAGGTCCACTTGTTCACAGATGAGTGTGAACGTTATGTGCTCCTAAAAGGGCTCTGTTTCTAATAACCACAGAGTGATGATTTAAAAAAAAAAAAAAAAAAGCCTTATTTCTAATACCACTTATCAATCCATCAACTGATAAAAAAAAAAAGTATAATGAAAAGTTTTAAATTACAGGCATTGGAGGGCTATGAAGGATGTAAGACAGCCCCGCACTTCAGGATTAGAGCAATATTTTTTTGGGTGGGGAGCAAAATTCCCTGAACATAAAATCTACCATTTTAACCATTTTGAAGTGCCTAACTCAGTGACGCTAAGTTGCAGTTGTTGTGCAACCACCATCACTATCTAGTTCCAGAAACTCTATTTCATCCCAAATGGAAACTCCATACCCATTAGTGGTCACTCCTTACTCCCCCTCTCCCTCGTCTCTGGCAGCCACTAATCTGCTTCCTTTATCTATGGAGTTTAAAGATATAATTTATTTGTAGAAACAAATGAAAAAGATTGCTAACAGAAAGAAGCAGTGTGTGCCAAATGACACAGCATTGCTTGGTGGTTGATTGTGTCCACTCTGAAACCAAAGTGCCTGTGTTTAAGTTCCAACTTTTCTGCTCACTGCTGTGTGGCTTTGGGCAGACCAACCCACTTCTCTGGGCCTCAGTCTATATATACATAAAGTATAAAACGAGAGTTAGAGAAGGAGAGGGGGCAAGATGGCGGAGAAGTAAGGAGCTCTGTACTTGCACTCGCGCCCATAAATAACACAGAAAAGATCTGAAGCCATTGGAAACCTTACAAAACCTGAGAGACCAGGAGAAAAAGGATGTAGAATCCACTGAGAAAACCTTCTAATGGCGACCTCAAGAAACAAGCCAGAGTACACAAGGTGGAGAGTCCCAAATATCACTACGAGTAGGAAAATAAAATAACCAAGGTCCCAACAAGAGAGACCAAGAGATACCATTCAAAAAACACTCTCTGAAAGGATAGGCCCTGGACAGTCAAAGAGTCTTCTTGGATATAGCAGCGCTCATAGA
>NW_024082087.1:119806-240706 GCF_003009895.1 Hyaena hyaena | reverse complement strand
TTATCTATACCATGGAATACTACATGGCAATGAGAAACAATGAAATCTGGCCATGTGTAGCAACATGGATGGACCTTGAGGGTGTTATGCTGAGCGAAGTAAGTCAGACAGAGAAGGATAAATATCATATGTTTGCACGTATAGGAGGATTAGGAGGAACTTAACTGAGGAACGAGGGGGAGAAGGGGGGGGAAGGGAGAGAGGCAAACCATGAGATACTCTTGAATGCTGACAAAAACTGAGGACTGATGGATGTGGGGGGAAGGGGGGGATGGGCATGGAGGACACTTGTGGGGATGAGCACTGAGTGTTATGTGGAAACTAATTTGACAATAAACTATTTGTAAAAAAATAAAAATAAAAAAAATGAGAGTTAGAGTAGTCCCTTCCTCACAGACCAGTTTTAAGGATTAATATGTTGATGCAGTAAGAATCTGAGAAGAGTGTCTGACTGTTATATTGTACTGTTATATAGTACTATGTGCTATATAAAGATCTGCCATTGTCATTGTTGGGAATAAGTGCTATGGCTTAACCTTTTTGAAGGCAAGAACCCTTTTTATCTTGCCTACCAGGAATGCCCAGCATTCAGTAGGTGCCTAGTAAATATTTGTCAGATGACTGAATTGAAGTTTAGGAAAGAAAGGAGACTCCTGTGGCACACACAGAATATTTGGGAATTGTGTTGTCAATGTCAAAAACAGTCCACAGCTTCTTGGCAAACCTTATTAGGAACCACCTGAGTGCTGAGTACTATGTGACCTATTACCGGAAGAACAGAAAACCAGGCCTGTCCCCAACATAAATATGGTGATAATGATTATGACAATAATCAGTTCTTTTTTGAGCCCTTAACATGTGCCTGGCACTGTGCTAAAAGTCTTATGTGTATCAATTTGTTTTATTTTATTTAGAACTCCATCTGTGGGACAAAACCTACCAGCACAATATAATAATAGCAATGAAAAGCCCACTTTTTCTTTTAACGGAGCAAAATGTCAACAAGCGCAAATGAATCCTGTGATAATTAAGTCCATACGGGAGGAGAGGTTGCTGAAAAGAGTCAGGTGAGGACAACTATGGAATTCAGATGAAACATCTGTATCCCTGATCCAGCCAGCCTGTTCATCATCTGGATATTTGCTGCCTGAGCTGTCGGTTGCTTTTGGCTTGCATTTTTCTTTTCTCATCCTTCAGAAGTCAACTTTGACTTTCCTATAGGACAGATCTTATCGTGCTTGCTACGTCTTCCACGCACACATGGAGGGAGGGATGGCAAGGAGAATGTTTGCAGATGCCTCAGCAAACCTCTGCCCAGAGACTAAGGGACTCTTGTCTTGTCTCCGTCTCTGGGGCAGTGCTCAAAGCCGGCTAATTGGATCCAGAAAAGGGTTATAGAGGCAGGAGTCAAGGCACAATGGCCTGAATCAAACCCCAGATTAATTAAAAAAGTGTCCAAGTGAATTGAATATTTCATGACCTGAGGGCTGAAGTCAAGGTCTCTTTGGAATAGAAATCAGATGTGAATATGTGGTAGGGGTGGGAAAGAGAAGGAAAATTTTGGTTGGGGGTGGGGAGAAGGAGATAGAGAAGGGGAGAAAGAGAGAAAGGGGGGATGAGAATCAAAAAAAGAAGTCACCCCAAATCAAACAAACATCTCACCTTTGTCACTAGATGTTCTTATAGGGCAGTGTACTACTCGGAGGGTTTTCGTGGTGTTATTTGGGCTGATCTTTTTTAAAACTCTGGGAGGGAGTCCGCCCCTGGTCACAGGTAACCACCTTAAAGAGCCTGGAGCCTAGAAGGGTCAGCCCCCACCCAGGCTTTCCAGGGCTAGGATGTAAGTCCAGGTCTCTAGCTCCAGGGGAGAAGTGGCAGGAAGCCTGGAGATGAAGGACATTTCTTGAGTAATGGGCTCCCAGAATTTTAGGACACATTTTTTCCAGAAAGACATTTTTTCTTTTGTCATTTCGTTATCAGAGAATTAGTTCAGTAGAAAGAACACCAAACTGAGAAGAATGTGGATTCCCATGGGAGACTGGGAGAGTCTTTTGCCCTTCCCAACCCTCCCTCCCCCAGTTTCTTCTCAGGCCTCAGCTATATTCTTTCTGTCTCTGGGACCCTGTTTTTAATGTGTGGGGGTCTGTGTCCATCTCTATTTTGGTGCATCTGCACTGTGTCTCTTTCTTTGTGCTCCTTGCTGCCGGCCCTCTGTCCCTTACCTGCCTCTTCTCCCTGTCTGTATCTCTGCCCCATCTACTCTGGCCCATCTGCTCAGTTCACATCCCACTCACCTCTGCCTCCCTTCTGTCCTCTGGTCTGTGCCCACTTCTTGTCTCTTCCCTTCTCTGTCTCTGCTCCTCCTCCATCTGTCTGCTCAATTCACATTCAAGCATCTTTGCCACTTTCTCTGCCCTTCTCCTTCCCCTCACTCCTGTACCTTTCCTCTGTCTTTCCTCTCTCTTGACTCCATTAGGAATATTTTGTGGATGGCTTTACTCAATTACAAGCAATAAGCATCTCTAGATGCCCTGCTACACAGCAGCCATTTATCTGGGGCCCTCTGGAGATACAGACCCAACCAATCCCTGTCTGCAAGTGACTCTTAGTCAATCAAGTTTTAGCAACTTAAAACTTTGGTTTAGTACTTAGCCTCAATCTGTAGGTGGCTTTGAGTGTAGTCACCTGCAGGGGAATGGTTTGTATGACTGAGCTACGGAGTGAGAGGCAGGCAAGAGGCTGGTCTCTCAGTGGGCAGAGTGGGTAGGGGGCATGTGACTATGCTAGGGGGCAGTGCCAGCAAGGGGCCAGCACTGCTCTTACCCACCTGCGAAGGTGTCCCTTTGCTGTTCAGTGGGTCAAGCCAGGCTCTGCCTTCACCTTCATGGGGACACTTCCGTAAGCTCTCCATCATCTCCAGGCTCTTTTTAAGGACCGATGTGTTACATAATCAGTGTGATCCAGACCCCATGATTCTCCTTGGTGACTCCTCAAATAAACAGCAAGACTGAGGGAGCCTCACGGCTCTAATTATTTTGCCAGCTCGTTGTTCTGCATATCAATTTCCCTCCTGCACAGTTCATTTTCTATACATCTGGCTGGCAGGGAGGACGCCTGGGGAAATTACATGGTTTTGCACATGAGATTTGTTAGAAGTTGGAGGAGAGACTATCTTATTTCACTTGATAATCTCTTATTTATGGGTTTGTTCTTTTCTTAATATTAATGAGACTTACTATCTCCATCTTGCTGTGACAGCTTTATCAACACTTTTGTGGCTGCATTTCCATCCAGGTAATAGAACTGCAATCAAATTGAATCGGCACAAGTAACAGGAAAATCCACTGGCTGGGGATGTCTTGCAAGCCCAAAAGACTGGGTCTTACAGAAGCTTCCTCCTTTGGTGGGTGGTGTGTGTATTTGTTGTATACTCTGAGATCCAGAGCCCACTATGTCCAATGCTGACATGGTGGGATTTTATAAAAGCCTTTTAAGCACTCTGCATTAGATTCTCTATGCAGTAGATCCTTCCTTTTCAGCTTATAGGTACTAGAGGAGAGACACGAGTTTTGGGATCAGACTCACTTGGTTTGTATCCTGCCTTTATGAATTAATAAGTATGAATTTTCTGATTAGTAAAAAAGAAGTTTTAAAATAGCTATACCATTCCTGAAGTACTTCTAAATGCTTTACATGTAGCATTCTATTTTCACACTCACTATAACATAGATTTATTTTCTTTATGAAGAAACTGAGTCACATATACATACTTATATGTTCATTTTCATTCAAAAACACATACTTTTTAAAAACGGTTTTTTTGTTTTTTGTTTTTTTTGAGAGAAAGCACACATGCATGTATGTGTGAGACAGGAGGGGCAAAGGGAAGAGGAGAGAGAGAATCTTAAGCAGGCTCCATGCTCAGCATGGAGCCCGACCTGGGACTCGATTTCATGACCGTGAGATCATGACCTGAGCTGAAATCAAGAGTCAGATGCTCAACTGCCTGAGCACCCAGACACTCTAAGAACACATACTTTAAAAAAAATTTTTTTTAATGTTTTTTATTTATTTATCAGAGAGAGAGACAGAGAGAGAGAGAGAGACAGCATGAGCGGGAGAGGGTCAGAGAGACAGGGAGATACAGAATCTGAACCAGGCTCCAGGCTCTGAGCTAGCTGTCAGCACAGAGCTTGACATGGGGCTTGAACCCATGGACAGGGAGATCATGACCTGAGCCGAAGTTGGAGGGTTAACCAACTGAGCCACCCAGGCGCCCCTAAGAACACACACTTTAAAAAAAAAAGTTTCATTTTGTTTTTGAGAGAGAGAGAGGAAGGGAGGGAAGGAGAGAGGGAAGGAGAGAAGGATGAGAGGATCTGAAGTGGGCTCTGCGCTAACAGCAACGACCCTGATGAGGGGCTCGAACTCAGGAACCATGGGTTCATGATGTGAGCCAAAGTACACTCAGCTGACTGAGCCACCCAGGCACCCCAAGAACACATACTTTTAAATATTTTATGATTGTATTTCACAATTAAAGGTTACAAGCTCAAGCCTGGAAAGGTTATATAACATTTATCCTGAGTCAGATCCCTCCAGGGGAAGGAATCAGGCAGGGCTGCTATGAAGGGCCACATAAGTTGGGTACTACACAGCTCCAGAAAGGACCGTTCATTTAGACCAGGGATCAGCAGACTGTGATCCTTGGGTAATCTAGCCTGACATCTGTTTTTGTACATATACCTTTATTGCAACACAGAATGACATATTCATTTATTACATATTATCTGTGGCTGCTTTCATGCTACGTAGGCAAGGTTGAATAGCTGCAACACAGTATAGCCCACAAAGTCTAAAATATTGGCTCTGTGGCTCTTTACAGAAAAAGTTTACTGACCCTGTCCCAAATGATGGTCGAACACCCTTGAGTTGTTCAACATGGCAGCCCTGGAGCCAGGATTTGAATATGAGTCTAGTTGAGTTCTGAACAAGTAAGTTTTTCCTACTATGCATTGTAACTCTGAGAACTTATGAGATAGGAATCTCTCTTTCACAAATCTTCACACTAGGGTCCAAGGACTAGGGGCAAGGATTGCCGTTGAAGAAGCACTGTTTCCATCAGGAAGATGTAGACATAATCTGCAAATCCATCTGTAAAGGGCTATGTCTAAATAAAACAACATTTATACAATGACATCATGCAGACCAGTGTGTACAAAAAGCTGTCCATAGCAATTCATACAACCATACATCTATATAATTGTGTAGGTGCTATATCTACTATATTTTGTTACTCTAAAATGTCACTTATTTTGGGGTCCCTGAGTGGCTGAGTCAGTTAATCATCCGACTTTGGCTCAGGTCATGATCTCACAGCTCGTGAGTTCGAGTCCCATGTTGGACTCTGTGCTGACAGCTCAGAGCCTGGAGCCTGCTTCAGATTCTGTGTCTCCCTCTTTGCCCCTCCCCTGCTTTGCACTCAGTCTCTCTCTCTCTCAAAAATGAATAAACATTAAAACATTTTAAAATAAATGTCACTTATTTCAAGATGCACCATTATTTTATGTGCCACTAAGAAGGAAAGAAATTGGCCACTATACAACACCTTTAACTGTAAGATTCATCCTTATTTCAGAGATTTTTAATTTGGAAAAAAAAAACACGTCTGCATCCTCTAATAGATATAATATGCTTTCTTTATATATTCATGTAAGTATATGTGCTTTTATGAAAACGTACAGAAAAAAGTCTGGATGGAGATAACTAAAGGATGTAGAGATTTTTTTCCAAGGATGTGAGTGAAATAGAAAGGCTAAGGGGATGAAAAGGAACTTTCACTCTTTAATTGTTATGCCTCTAAATTCTTGAAAACTCTTATAATGAGTGTGTATTACTTACACAATTTTAAAAGTATTTTTAATGAAAAAAAATTGAGATAATACCTCTATATATACTTATAAAGTACCTGCACTAAATTGGAGGAGGACACATTTCATTCTCTTCTATCTGGCCAACCACTAAGAATCATTCACTGAAGAGAGACAAAATATTGGGAATGTTTTCTGAACAAAGGTGTATTATAAATTTAAAGTGTCATTGCTCCTTATAAAAGGTTTCTGTTTGCAGATAGATATTTGGTCAGTTTTTTAATCTTTCATTTTCTATTCTTCTGCAAAGACAATTTCTTTATTATAGACTATAATGAACTGTACAAATACTGCAATGTGAAGAGGTTTTGGGTTCTCAGCTTCCATGAAGAGCATATTGGTTAGAAATTTTCCATGTGCCTTTACTGCACACAGAAAACTTAGGAAACAAGTGACTTGTTAGCTATAATCACAGGAACTACTTTATTATTATCACTTCAAAATGAAAGGAATGTTTATACACAGTCATTTTTCTTTTTCATATCCATTCTCCATACTACTGAAGGAGAATGGGGACAGGCCTGTTCAGAATAACAAATAACCCCCAAATCATCTGCAAAGTGGAAATTTAACTTGGAAATTCCCCACATTACAAACAGAATAGGAACCTTTATACAATTTGCATTGTTGTATTTTCCCCAGTTTGAAACACAAACCACCAATTTGTTATGACACAATGTAAGTAAGAAGACTTTTATACACAGGAAGGGGGCATTTATATTAAAGGAATTGGGGCCATAGATTTCAAAGTTGTAAGAGACTTTGGGGGCCACTTAGCCTAGCCCACTGCCCTTTGCACGAATCCTATACCACAATCTCCGTGGCTCTGGCTCAGCTTTTGTTTGTACACCTTAGGCACTTCTAGGGACTCTCTATTCAATTGAACAATGAAAGCATAGTTGCAAAAATAACCATGATAGCAGTAAGCCTTGGGTGTCAGGGGAAAGAGAGAGCTAATATAGTATGTAGGGTCCAGGAATACTTCTAGAAATGGCTGATACTCTTGGTTGTTCTATCAGTTAGAATGACTTTTAGCTGCATGTAATATAATACTTAAATTATAATGACTGAGTTAAAAAAAAAATGAACTGATGTAACTAAAACAATTCAGAGAATAGCAATCACAGAACTACTTCAGTGGCTCATGGATGTAATTAAGGAGCCAGGTTCTTTTTACCATTCTACTCCACCCTTATCAGCTTATTGCTTTTTCATACTTAGGCTTATTGCCCCATCGTTGCAAGATGGCTGCCAAAGCTATGGGAATCACATCTTCACATGATTAAGTCTAAAGACATGAATCAGAGATGTAACCGTGTAACAGGGAGAGAGATATCTTTTCATATCATTATACTTTTATCAAGGAGGACCTAGAAGAAGTCCCTTAGACTTCCCCTTACATACAAATGTCTGGAAATAGATCACATGGCCCCTAGCTGTAAGTGTTCCACTTCCACTGGAAAGTGAGTGTCTTGCTTGTTTAGCCATTACAGTAGGAGATACGCAAAGGTGGAGTGTTCAGAAATCACTCTTGGGTTCGTTAATTAAGTGACATAGTTACCACCTGTGCCGACAGCTATTAATTCCTCTCTCAATTTGTTCAGAAATTTCGATTTGTTCAGAAATGTGGTTTAGGGGAGGATGGGTCCTCTCCAGTATCAGAGGATGATTGGATTAAGAAATTCAACTCCTCATGGTGTTAGATATAGGAATGCAATGGAGTTCTGGCCAGTGAGATGTGAGAAGTTATCTTCCAGAAGTCTGAGAACAGAGAAAACCCAATACATCAAAAATGGAAGATTGGAGGGGCACCTGGGTGGCTCAGTCCGTTGAGCGTCTGACTTCAGCTCAAGTCATGATCTCACAGTCCGTGGGTTCGAGCCCCGCGTCGGGCTCTGTGCTGACAGCTCAGAGCCTGGAGCCTGTCTTCGGATTCTGTGTCTCCCTCTTTCTCTGACCCTCCCCCACTCACAGTCTCTCTCTCTCTCTCTCTCTCTCAAAAATAAAAAAATTTAAAAAAAAAATGGAAGATTGGAAATACAACAAGGGCATATATCCTTCTGAATTCTGGAACTTCCTATCTCTTTACTTCTTGTTATATATGATATCTTTGGTTTGCTCAAAAAAGCAGATCCTAGGGCAAAGGACTAATATGCCCCTTGTTGGAGGGTGCAGTATCAGAGAACACATGTGAGGGACAGAGAGAGGGAAGAAAGGAAGGAGGAAGAGCCATTATGAGAAAGCATTATCAAGTTGGGTGCCACTAAATGTGACTGTCCTCTAAGAACCATGTAAACTGCTGTCCAGGACAGTGCATCTAGGGAGCTGAGGTGTGAGGATACTTTATCCACCAACCTTCATCTTCTGTTGATCAAAGGTTTGCCTATGGTATGTGGAGTTCCTTAAATTTCTTAGTTTTGCATGCCAGGGTACCAGCTCATGTCCTACAGTATGCAACAGCTTGGCATTAACAGGAAAACCTTAGGAAGATAAGAAATGTGTGGTCCAGGCTCAGAGTTGAGTTAAGGTACAGATTACACCTAATTCTCATGGGTCTCAGCGGTGGATAGGAGTCAGGTGAAATGATATCTAGTACAGTCCACCCCTTGCATCAATAAGATCCCCCTCTTGCTTCCCATTTTGAAAACACAATGCCCTTACTTCTTCCTGGAGAGAAAGTGTACAGGTCTGATTAGTCACAGAATTCCCTTCAAGGTAGTAGCCAGCTAAATTCTCTGACAAGACTCAAGGCAAGAGAATTTATAAAACTATGATTCCACTATTGCAGCTCATTGTGAGCTCATAATTCATGTACATCATCTTTATTCTCCACTACCATGTCAGATTTCTCTGAGCCCTTGCCCTTATTGGGCCGTGGTTCCTGAAACTTCCAGTTTTTTATGAACATGGGTCATGAAAGCACCAAAAGATGCTCCAGTGAATTCTCCCTGCCCCCATTTTGTAGTTGCACCTCTAGTTCTTCATGTACTCAGAATCAATTAACCTCACTAGCACAGTTGCTCTTTTCTTTGGCTCTTGGCCCACTGGCATGAGGAATGCAGTACATTGAGAGGATCATAGTGGCTTTTACAAGGTATGAAATTTTATAATAAAAACCCTGTTGTTCAGTCCATTTTGAGTTGAATTTTGTTTTCTCCTGGCAATATAAAGTATCCTACTGAACATCACAGGAAGTGACAGATAAGGTTGAGATCTGAAAGAATAGAAGAAATTAAAATAGGCAAAGATGTTGGGCATGTATGTTTCAGGCAGATGGAAAAATGTAAAAATCTGTAGGGGAATAAAAGTGTGAAGTGTTTGCAGTGCTTAAAATGGTTCATTATGGCCACAATCAGGATTATTAAAAAAGTAGCTTGTTCAAGCTTCTTATATAATGTTAGCAGCTTGCAAAGGAGAGATTAGTGCCTTTTCAAAACCATTATTAAGAGAAACCTTGTGTCACTACAATAATAACTGAGGTTGCCTTGTCTTTTGAGAATTAAATAACATTAGTTCATATTCCTAACTGCATCTCATGCTATTGGATTAGTCTTCCCCAAGATTTTCTTAAATTTTATGGCTTCTGTTCATATCTCCAGTAGTAATTTCCATTACTTTTGGATACATTTGTCTTTTTCTTTCTGTGGCTATGCTCTTCTCTTTTTTTTGGTATAAGCTCAAATATGCAACAAAACTACTTTCCCTTGCCTTTCCAAAATGCCATTCAGCCTAGGCATAGAACTGCCTAAAGTCAATATTCACTTAACATTTGGTGGGGGGGAGAGATAATAAAAGGGGTCCAATTATAGCACATCCAGTGTGGCTTAAGAGGACATCCTATGTAGGATCCCTCTCTCAGACCTGCCAAAATATGAGGGGACTTATCTTTTGCTAACATCATTCTTCAGGTTTCTTGTACTACAGTTAGACTATTATCCATCACCTCCAAAAATCTTCTCCCATACTTGCTACTCATTTTGTCCAGCAGCTTCCAAATTCCTCCCACATTTGGAGGTTATAAAGAGACCTTCAGGTTTTCATGGATGTCTTAATCCTTCCAGACTCAGGGTCATCTTTCTACAACCAAAATTGTTCTTCAGGGTAGTTTTACTAAACAGCTGCAGCCCTTGCCCCAAATCTTTTTTTTTTTTTAAGTTTATTTATTTACTTAGAGAGAACACACATGAGAGCATGTGTGAAGGGCAGAGAGAGAGAATCCCAAGTTCTCTGAGTGCAGAGCCTGATGCGGGGCTTGAACTCACCAACTGCAAGATTATGACCTAATCTGAAATTAAGTCAGAGACTCAACAGACTGAGTCATCCAAATGTCCTCGTGCTCTGACTCTCAACTCTAACTCTCTCTCTTTTTTAATGTATTATTTATTTTTGAGAGAGAGAGAAGGAGACACAGAATCCAAACCAGGCTCCAGGCTCTAAGCTGTCAGCACAGAGCCTGATGAGGGGCTTGAACTCATGAACAGTGAGATCATGACCTGAGCTGAAGTTGAATGCTTAACCAATTGAGCCACCTGGGCACCCCAACTCTCTCTTAATATGAAAATTGTTTGCTCTACACTGCATTGGAGACAGAAAGAAAACCTGGTAGTGAGAAGTTTTTGAAGGAGGGGACTTTCTTAGAGAGGATGCTAATCCTGAGCTGAGTCACACAGGTGAAGTTGCAGTTGGCTAGAGAAAGGGATGAAGAGGGATGAAAAAAATCCTTTTTTGAGCAAAGATCTTGAGGAATGACAGTAGTGAATATCTATTCCCTCTATTTCTCCCTCCTCCCCTTGAAATATCTTTAGCCTTTGTCAAATCATTTGAGCCAGTGGATGAAAGAGGGGAACCCTGTGGACCTAATCTGAAAGGCCACCAGTCCAGAGGCCACTAGCAGTCTCTAATGAGAACACAGGGGAGAGTTCCTTAAGGTGTGTGAATGTGATCAGTCTAGGGTGGCAATATAGTCAGATGCATTGAACATTTCTTTTAACTTCTAGTCTTGCTAGAATGTAGAAGTTAAATATACAGACTTAGAAGATTCAAATCCTGGCTCAACCACTTTGTTAGCCATGGGATCTTGGGCCAGTCACTGAACTTCTCTGTGTCTTGGTTTTCTGGTCTATAACATTGGGATAATGATAACACGGGGTTTTCTGAAGATTAAATAAGTCATGTCTGTGTTGACTGCTTAGAACAGGGCCTGGAAGAAACTTTTAGCTCTTATTTAATATTAGCTTTTAATGTAATTCCCTAACTTGGCTCATTGACAATGCTGCTGGCTTGTGGTATCTCATGTGTGAGCCATTAAAATTAGCTCTTCTTCCACACAAGTTTTCATAGTGAGAAATGGATCTGATGACATCAATTAAGTTAACGGACATCTATTGATTATAATGGAAACAAAATTGGGAACCAGAGCATGGATATCAAGAGAAAAATAATTTCATACGTTGCAAAGGAGCACCCAGCTGCTTTGTGGAGCAGTTGTCTACTTGCTGAGGACATATTCTTTAAGTTCCCTTTGGTTGCTACTGTGATGCTCATGGGTGCTTCAACATACACTGATGCCTTTGTCCCACCTCCATGAATTCTGCTGAAATTGGTCTGGGTCGTAGCCTGGATTTTGGGATTTTTTAAAAACTCTCCAAATGATTGTAATTGTGGTGAAAGTTGAGAACCTCTGTTTTAATTAAAATTCCCACAAGCAGACCACACCCCAAATCACACTAAATTGTAATCACTGTGGGTGAGGCTTGGGCATGTGCATTTTTAAGAGCTCTTCTGGTGATTTAATGTGCATCCAAGGTTGAGAGCCATCACTCTTAAGGCTCATTGATTTGGGTCTGATCTCAAGTACTGCTGAGGATTTGCTCAGCAGTGTCTTGTCAGTTTTATAGCTTGCAGCGACAAATAAATATATCTACCTAACAAAAGAAAACTTTGCTAGTGAAATTTCTGCCAAATCCCTCCCCCTGCCACACATACAATTCTGGCTTTGCAAGTCTGATACTGTATTTATAATGTGATTTTTGATAATATGAAAATTTTTAAGATCACAAACCTCCTGCTGGTAATAGTGGACTGCTATGCTTTGATTTCCAGAATAACCATTCTTCTGGTAAAATTATCGCAAGAGTTTTCTTTACCTTTTGTAAATTCAATTTATTTAATCTAGAAAAAAACAGATACAAGTCATCTATTTCTTCTACCACCTGCCTCTAGCAACCACAAATCTGTTCTCTGTGTGAGCTTGGTTTTATTATTTATGAAAAAAAATTTTAGATATCACATATAAAATTTAGATATTTGTCTCTCTCTGACTTATTTCATTTAGTATAATGCCCTTGAGGCCCATCCACGTTGTTTCAAATGGCAAGATTTCATTTCTTTTTATGGCTAAATAATATTCCATTGTATGTATACACACCACAATTTCTTTATCCAGTCATCTATAATGGATTCTTAGGTTGTTTCTGTATCTTGGCTGTTGTGAAAAATGCTGCAGTGAACATGAGGGTGCTTGATATCTTTTCAAGTTAGTATTTTTGTTTCGTGTGGATAAATACCCAGAAGTAGAATTGCTGGATCATATGGTAGTTCTATTTTACATTTCTTTAGGAACCTCTGTACTGTTTTTCACAGTGGCTGCACCAGTTTACATTCCCACCAGTTGTGCACAAGTGTTCTTTTTCTCCACTTCCTCATCAACACTTTATTTCCAATCTTTTTGATAATAGTTATTCTAATTGGTATTAGGTGATACCTCATTGTGGTTTTGATTTTCATTTTCCTGATTGATTAATGATGTAGAGCATTTTTTTCATGTACTAATGGCCATCTGTATGTCTTATATCTTCTTTGGGAAAGTGTCTATTCAGATTTTCTGCCCATTTTTAAATTGGATTATTTGGGGGGGGGTTGTTTGTTTGTTGCTATTGAGTTATATGAAGTCTTTACATTTTAGGATATTATCTCCTTACCAGATACATGATTTACATTTTTTTTTCATTCAGTAGGTTGTCTTTTCATTTGTAAAATGAAAAGTAAACCAGTTGATGGTTTACTTTGCTGTTTAGAAGATTTTTAGTTTGATATAATCCCACCTATATTTGCTTTTGTTGCCACATTCAAAAAGTCATCTGCAAGACCTATGTTGAGGAGTTTACCACTCATGTTTTCTTCTAGGAGTTTTGTGGTTTCAGGTCTTACATTTAAGTCTGTAATCTATTTTGAGTTAATTTTTGTGTATGATGTCAGATAATTTCATTCTTTTGCATGTGGCTGTCCAACAGAATTTTCTTTTAAAAATCATTCTTTCTTAACTCTTAGCTTATGTTTTCATTAGTTTGTTTGTTTTGCTTGGTTTAGCAAAAAAGGAGAGAGATTCCGGCTAGCTAAGAAAATTAGTGTATCCCATCCCTATGGTTATTATGATTGGTTCTGAGATGAGCATGTTTAGTGAGAGTTGAACTTGGATTCAGCTGTTGGGAAAGAGGAGCTTCATCTCAGTGGGATGAGAAGGTGTAAGATCTGGAGCTGTTGAGAGTGGCCAGGTTGTCTGAGAATGAAACACACACACACACACACACACACACACACACACACACACGCGGAAGCCGAGCAGAGTCCCAGTCAACTTTGTTCTGCTCACTTGGTAAAGTCCCTGGGACAGGGGCCAGATTAATCTCTATTTTTTCTCTTACCTTAGTCAGTGAATTCTGTTTCTGTGAATGGGAGTTTGAACTAAAGTTTTCATTTAATGACCATGAACCATCTCTCTGAAATAGCAGACCAGAAGAGAGAATTTAAATAACACAGTTTAGCTTTTCAAAGCAATTTCTTCCTACTTCTTCATTTGATCCTTGCCACAGTGCTATGGAGTCCGTGTAGCAGGTTGCTAGACCATCAGCTCCATGGGGACAGGAAGCCAGGGTGCTTTGCTCCCTCTCCCTATCACCTGGTACAATGCCTCATACGGCAGGCACTCAATAAATAACTGTTGAGAGGATGAGTCAGTTCAAAGTTTTCACAATATGGTTTCAACCTGGCTCAAGAGTCCCCTTTATCCCAAATGACCCACTCACTAGTCCTTGAATCGATCTGATATTTCTTCACTTTTGACTGAGTTGTTCATTCCACCTTGAATACTTTGTCTACTTCCTTTGCCTTTCAGACTCCTTTAAACTCTTTAAGACCCAGGATAAATGTGCTTCCTTTGTGAAGCTTGCTTTGATTCCCATCAGTTTGATAAAATGGCTTTCTCACTCTAAATTTCTATGGAAAAGGTGACAAAGACTCAGACAGACTTCAAACAGGTTAGAATCTCCATTGTGTTACCTCCGGCTGTGTGACCTTAGGCAAGTCATTTAATTTTTGTAAGTGTGGGCTTCCTGAGTGCAAGGTTGGGATACAAAAACCTGCTGACTTCATAGACCTTTTATGGAGAGCAGGTGAAATAACAGTGTAGAAATCTTCCTTGGGTTCTGGTGCAGGGAAGACAGCAATTCTGAGAGGTACTATTATTATCCCTGTTTCTCAGGTGAGGTATTGTGTGATTAAGTAACCTCTGCTTAATGCTGAAAGACTGTTCATTTACTGGTTCGTTTATAAGCCATCATTTATTGGTTCCCTACTATGTGTCAAGCACTCTGGTGCTAGGGATATTGTGGTAAACAAGTAAGATAAAATCCCTATTCTCAAATCCATGAGGGAAAGTGGATCTGAGAAAAGCAGATAATCATATGTGAAATGAATATTACCAAAGGGAAGAATGGGGTAGTATAGAGAGAGATTATTAAGAGTATGGAACTTGGTCAGATGACTTCCTTGAGTCATGATGCTTAAGGAATCTGAGATGGAAGAAACATGGTGACTCTTCCCCCTGTTACATAAAAGCTAGGGTCAGCTTTCTGTCTCTGATCCTGGGGGCTCTGATTTGGACAGCCTGGCACCCTTTCTCTGCAGATCCAGACATCTTAGCCAGCCCCAGGGGCATGTGGCACCCCCATGCCTCCAAAGTGGGAACCAGTTTTCTTCATGACTCTGGCTTGTCTATCTCTGGCTCTCCTTATCAGTGCTGCCAGTAATTATATCCATCCCCTTTACCTGCCTGTCCTCTCTGACCAGACTTCTGATATTTCATTGTTCTCTAAAATTACCTCCATGAGATTTAAATAAAAAGGAGAAATGCCCTCTCACAGCCTTCTCACTGGTTCCACATTAGTTGCAGTGTTTCCTTTCCTTCCCCCACACCAAAATCAACAAAATCTACACAGCCCCTATTCAAAGAAGAGTCTTTCCCAAAAGCTTTGCAAAGAGGATGCCTGAGATTAAAGGGTTATAAACAGGCGGCGCACAGACTGTTGGCACACACAGTAGTTTAAAAAATCTGGGAATTTCATATGCAGATCCATATTTCTGGCTTCTCCTGAAAAGTCAGAAGAATTGGAAGCACCATTCCCACATCTCCAAATGGCAATTCTCAGCTGTAGGTGAGTGGTATTGTCTTCTTTAGACCAGGCATGCAAGCTGCAATTCACCTCAGACTGCACTGCTCTCTATCGTCTCTCCAGCCCAGCCTGCTTCAGTCATTTACCATACTTTCTTGCTCTCTGAAGGCACTTAAGCTTGCACTGAATTTTAATTTGGATTTAAAGTGGATCTGGCACAGTGTAAATTCTGAATTAAGAGTAGCTATTATTAATAGTAATCATGGTCATAATACTCAGAGTATAGCCCTAGGACTAGATTAAAAAAAAAAAAAAAGATACAGTACCTTTCCTGCATAGCACTTGGGTAGGAATATTGATAACTCAACCAAATATTTAAAGTTACACCTTTCATCCTTCCTAACCAGCACTGCTACTATAGAATATTTCTTTGTAAATTGCACAAAATCCTTACCCATAATAGAAACAGAGCATGTTGCAGCTAGGTGATTATTATTATTATTTACCATCATCATGTAATTAGACATCATTTCAATAATTGCCCAAACAGAAACTTCATGAATAAATATTCCCTAGGAAAACATAAATTAATGAAAAGACAACCCAAGTTTATGGTGATCTCTTCAGGGTCCAGAGGGCACTTTCTCTTTCCAGTCAGTTCAGGATGATATACACAGAGGAGAATCATCAGGGATATGGAACAGCCAGGCATTTGGCTCTTTTTGAGAACGGATTCAGGGCAGTTTATGGTGATCTCTTCAGGGTCCAGAGGGCACTTTCTCTTTCCAGTCAGTTCAGGATGATATACACAGAGGAGAATCATCAGGGATATGGAACAGCCAGGCATTTGGCTCTTTTTGAGAACGGATTCAGGGCAGTGAATTTTCTCTGGTTTGTCCTTTAGCAAGGTGGCTCAGTCTGTCAAGTTTAGCTGAACTTGAATCTGCTTTCTGCTAAATTAGTGGATGCCTTTCTGACCCAGCTGATTCCTTCCTCCCTTCCTTCCTTCCTTCCTTCCTTCCTTCCTTCCTTCCTTCCTTCCTTCCTTCCTTCCTTCCTTCCTTCCTTCCTTCCTTCCTCTTCCCTCCTCCCCTCCGTCTCTCCTCCCTTCCCCCTTTCTTTTTTTTTCTTTTCTTTCTTTCTCTCTTCCTTTTTTCCTTCCTTCTTCCCTCCCTCCTTCCTTCCTTTTCTCTCTCCCTCCCTCCCCCACTTTTCCTTTCTTCAAGCTTTCTACAGTCAAGAAGTTGCTGCCGCCTGCTACGGGCGCTGTCCTGTGTGCTAATAACCCTGTGAGGCAAAAGACAGTCAGGGAGATTGCCTTGAGTAGGAGTTTATAATGTAACGTCCTCCTTCTCTTGGCCTTTGGGAAATGGGATTCAGTCTGTCATTGCACATGTACTTGTTGACCCCCTCTTGTATGCCAGTCAGAGAACTAGGTGCTGAGTAGTCTGTAGTAATCAAGCCAGATATGGCCTTCTGCTCTTGGCATTCACATTCTAGAGGGAAGGGGGGACTGATAAAACAAATAAACAATGAAAGCAAGAAAATAGTAGGTACTGACAAGTGCTGTTATGAAAATGAAGCAGTATTAGAAGTATCTGAGGAGACACATCATAGAATTGGCTTGAGTACACCTTGAATAAAAGTTCTGTTCCAGTTTTGTTCCACATCTAAGGAAACTGTAATCTCTCCTTTCTTAATGGGTTCCATTGCTCTCTCCTTTTTTTAAAAAACACACATCCTTTTATTTACTTATTTTTAATTTTTGTTAAAATTTTAATTTTAATTCCAGTATAGTGAACAGTGGTATATTAATTTCAGCTGTACAAAATAGTGATTTAGCAATTCTGTTCATTACTCAGTGCTTATCATGACAATGTAATCTGTAATCCCATCTCTGTTTCACCCATTCCTCCCCACACCTCCCCTCTGGTAACCATCAGTTTATTCTCTATAGATAAGAGTCTGTATCTTGGTTTGTCTCTCTCTTTTTCTCCTTTGTCCATTTGTTTTGTTTCTTAAATTCCACATATGAGTGAAATACATGGTATTTGCCTTTCTCTGTCTGACTTTGCTTAGCATTATACTCTCTAGCTCTACATGTGTTTTTGCAAATGGCAAGATTTCAAGATTCCATTCTTTTTTATGGCTGAACAATATTATGCCATATATATATGTAGATATCTCTCTCTATATATCTATATGTAAGTTATACATATATAATAGAGCTATCCATTATATTAGCTATATCTATATATTAGCTATACCTATATCTATTTATTAGCTATACACTGTATGTATACACCACATCTTCTTTATCCATTCATCTGTTAATGGCTGCTTGGGCTGCTTCCATAATGTGGCTGTTGTTAATAATGCTGCAATAAACATAGGGGTGCATATATCCATTTGAATTGATGTTTTTGTATTCTCTGGGTAGATACCCAGGAGTGTTATTACTGGATGATAGGGTCTTCTATCTCTTTTTATCTTGGGGTCTAGAATCAGAAAAACTTGTGTGTAGGGGCACCTGTGGTGGCTCAGTCAGTTAAGCATCTGACTTTGGCTCAGGTCATGATCTCACAAATTATGAGTTCAGACCCCACATTGGGCTCTGCCTTCATAGCTCAGAGACTGGAGCCTGCTTCAGATTCTGTCTCTGTCTCTGCCTCTCCCCCACTTATGTGTGTGCGCTCTCTCTCTCTCTCTCAGAAATAAACATTAAAAAAGAAAAACTTGTGCATAAATGCCACCTCTACCATTGTTATGTGTCCTTGAGCAGTTTGCTAAATGTCTCTGAGCCTTAGTTTCCCTATCTGTAAGGTGAGTACAAGGATAGCACCTGGCCCTCAGGACTGAAGTTAGAAATAATGAAATAACACATATAAAGTACTTATACAATGTCCACCACAAATTAGGCAGTCAGGACATTTTTTTTTTTTTTTTTTTTTGCATTTTTTTTTTTTTTTTTTACAAATAGTTTATTGTCAAATTAGTTTCTACATAACACTCAGTGCTCATCCCCAAAGTGCCCTCCTCCATGCCCATCCCCCCCTCCCCCCCACATCCATCAGTCCTCAGTTTTTGTCAGCATTCAAGAGTCTCTCATGGTTTGCCTCTCTCCCTTTCCCCCACCATTTCCGCCCTTCTTCTCCCCCTTGTTCCTCCGTCAAGTTCCTCCTAATCCTCCTATACGTGCAAACATATGATATTTGTCCTTCTCTGCCTGACTTATTTCGCTCAGCATAACACCCTCAAGGTCCATCCATGTTGCTACACATGGCCAGATTTCATTGTTTCTCATTGCCATGTAGTATTCCATGGTATAGATAAACCACATCTTCTTGATCCATTCATCTGTTGATGGACACTTAGGCTCTTTCCATGTTTTAGCTATTGTGGAGAGTGCTGCTATGAACATTGGGGTACATGTGCTCCTATGCCTCAGCATTTCTGTATCCCTTGGGTAAATTCCTAGCAGTGCTATTGCTGGGTCATAAGGGAGTTCTATTGTTAGTTTCCTGAGGAACCTCCACACTGTTTTCCAGAGGGGCTGTACCAGTTTACATTCCCACCAACAGTGTAGGAGGGTGCCCGTTTCTCCACATGCTCGCCAGCATCTAGAGTTCTCTGATTTGCTCATTTTAGCCACTCTGACTGGCGTGAGGTGGTATCTCAGTGTGGTTTTGATTTGTATTTCCCTGATGAGGAGGGATGCTGAGCATCGTTTCATGTGTCTGTTGGCCATCTGGATGCAGTCAGGACATTTTTAAATAAGTGAATGATTGAAACCTCTTTGTGCTTCCAAGATCAACTCAGGACTCACCTCTTCTATAGAGGATTTTGGTTATCTTCCCCCAACGCCCATCACTACTACCACATACAGTATCTTTACTGTTCTCAGTTGAGTTGCATATTGTTGATTTATTTTACCTACTAATCGTCTGTCTCCCCAAACCTAGCTCCTTAGTCTCTTTTGCAGCCCCCACTCCCATGCACTGAACACCCTACTGCACTTGATGCATGTCTATTGATTGACAACACGCACATGAGTTGATTTCCTTTGTTCTTATCCCTAATCGTTTTCTGTAGACCAGGTAGTGGTGAGAACTGTGTGTCACAGTTTGACGCTCACATTGGGAACCGCCTCACTTCTTATAATGATGCTGACACTCATGTGTGTAAGGCTATTAGGACTATAGTCCTTAGATTTACAAAGACTGAATGCAGTAGATAACTCCCACCTTTCTTGCATGAAGGAGAAATAAAGGATAATCGCATGGCTTTCTTCAGCTCCATTTATGTGTGTGAGGAGCGTTATACTAGCAGTAATTACAGAAAGGAAAGGAAATGGAATAAGTAGCAAAGGAAGAATTAGTTGTACTCGACCTAATTAAAATCCTGTGGAAAGAATTCTCTTATTTGAAAAGGTGATCTAATATGACCTTGGAGCCATTGTATTAACTACTGTACTTTTCATTTTATGGGGAATAGATGGCAGAAAGATCATTTGGGAAAGTCAACCCTTCACTTGCCTTTCACAAATTAAATGACCTTGATTTCTGAACCACTTCCTCTCAATGAAATTAAATTGCATTGAACCCTGTCAGTTAACAAGTGGAAGTAATCAAACCAGAGGAGGAACTCACCCAACTGATTCTCTAGCAGGAGGCAGGCAGGGCCTTTGGGGAGGAGACAAGGAGCGGTGAGGGTGAGGGCCTTGGGCCTTTGATCAGAGTTCAATGAAATTTTCACTTTGTTAAAACACACACACACACACAGACGAAGAAATGTAGTGTTTGTTTCCAGGTTGGGGTTTTTTTTGTTTGTTTTGTTTTTTATTTAAATTTCTGAGAGAGAGAGACAGCGTGAGCAGGGGAGGGGCAGAGAAAGAGGGAGACACAGAATCTGAAACAGGCTCCAGGTTCTGAGCTGGCTGTCAGCACAGAGCCCGACGCAGGGCTTGAACCCACAAACCATGAGATTGTGACCTGAGCTGAAGTTGGACACTTAACCAACTGAGCCAGGTGCTCCCAAGTGGTTTTATACTATATCATTTGTCTTAACGGTAGAGAGGTATTTTCCTATAATCTACCATGGTGCATAAAATTTCCAGTCAGATAGTGATCCCTGGATGAGGCTGCTACAGTCATGATATAACCAGCACAGTAGCTATCATTTGTGTATTTCTGATTGTACCAAGCTATTTGTACATATTTTCTCATTTAATTCTCATAACTATACATACCAGCTGCTGTTTTCTCCCCATTTTGCAGATAAGAAAACTGAAGTTCAGAGATGTTAAGTAATTTGACAAAGGTTGAACAGTTTAACTGAATGTCAGGGCTGGGGGTAGAATCTAAGTTGGCCAGATTCTGAAACCATCATGAGTCCTCCCCCACTCACCCACCCAACTATGCCATGTTTCCTGTAGGAGTGTTTTTCTCAAGCAAGACTCAGAGGTCCTTTAATCCCATGTGGGAGGTATCTTTGGCACATACTGCTCTGGTTTGGTAATAGTGATATATTCTATAACCTGCATTCACCAGCTGTTCATGACTGTTAATTAGTATAAATTGTCAGGTATGTGTGTGAGAAATGCCTTAGGTACGGTCAGAAGAGACAATGTGACTCCATCCCTCATAGACTGACAATAATTTATCCATACAGATACAGAGAATGCAGCTAGCAGCTGAGGTAGCTAAGAGACACAACAGCATAGTGCAGGTCCTGGGGTCTGATTGCTTGAGTTTAATCCTGGATCCACCAGTTTATAGTTGTGCAACTTTGGGTAAATTACTTAGTTTCTCTGTGGTTCTGTTTCTTCATTTTCAGAATGTAGAAAATAACAGCACCTACCTTATAAGGGTATCATGAAAATTAAATGAAGCAGTTTTATAATCAGCATACGGTAAATGCCTAGTGTATGTTAACTATTAAGACATAACATTTGGCCCTGGTCATGTGAACATCTGAACTTCTGGGATAAGACAGAATTGGCCAATTCACTGAAGCTGATCAGCAAGGGGAACTTGCTTAGGGATGATTTAGGATTGAGCTGACAGGAGAAAAACTGAACTAGGAGCTAGGAGCCAGGAAGTGGAAGTGTCCATAGGGCTTGCTACATTCTCAGCATATGTCGCAGGTGAGTGTCCATGAGAGAAGCCCTTGCTAGGAAAATCCAGAGGGAAGGAGAGAATATAACTTAAGAGAATCCTGCATCTTTCCATCATTCCGTCTGTTCATCCTTCTATTTTCCTATGCTTCTATCTTTCTGTCCTCCCATCTATCCATCCATCCATCCTTCCATTCTAGAGTCTGCCATCCTTTCTAGACTTCCATCCAACCTTCTACCTTTCTTTCTGTTGTTCCATCTGTTCATTCATCCATCCTGTCTACCTCCCTTTCTTTTCATCTGCAGTGTAGTATGTGGTCAAAGGGGCAGAATGTGGAGATGGAGAACCTGGATTCCAGTCCTGTAATTTATTACTTGCATGACCTTGAACAAATTTGTTAGCCTTTTCAAGTTTCAAATTCCCCATTTGTAAATTGGGACTGTCTTCCAAAGGCAAAGGGCAGTGACTCAATTATATTTGTGTTTTTGCAAGTTTGGTCTATCTGTTGTGGGGGAGGATGGAGTAAAAGGGGGCAAGAGCAACAAGAGGGAGGTCAGTTGGAAGGTTTTTCAAACAACCAAGAGGATGTGAACACAGACCAAATAGTGATAGCTGTCACTTATTGTGGGCTTAGGGGGTGTCAGAAATGGTACTCTGGGCTTTGCTTGAATTATCCATTAAATCCTTCTAATAACTCTAAGATTTAGGAACTATTTTATTATTTCCATTTGATGGATGTGGAGAATGATGCTGAGAAAGTTTATGGAACTCAGTAGCATCATACAACTGCTAAGTAACAGAACTAGGATTTGAACGGAGACCACTGCTCTGTACCTCCTGGCCACTTCTGTGCGAGGACAATGTAGGCAGGGATGAGGAAGAGGGGCTACTTCCAAGAGACTCTGCTGATGTCAAAACAGCAAGATGATCTGACCAACTGATAGTAGGAGGCACTAGTATGCTGATAGCTCTCTGGAAGGAAAAAATGCCCTGCTTTGTAGTGTTTTCTGGTTTACTACCATCATGACTGATTTGAAGTTAGTAATGCGATGCCACTGAATGTGGAGTTGAAAGAGACAGTGGGGGTTAGAGAGAAGAGCCAAGAATGCCTCAGGAGTTGTCATCTTGTGGCTTAGTGAGTACAGGTAGGTGTCATTACAGCATGTTTCTCATTTTCCTTGGGTCAAATACAGTTTACAGAATCCCTTGAAAGCTGGGAAACCATTCCCCAGAAAACTGCTTATTGTCACAAAATTCTCAAAGTATTTCAAGGCTTTCATTGTTATACGAAAGCCCTTTTGATACATTAAAAAAAAAAAAAAAACCTGCCACCACCAACACCCAGTGTCATTTAATAACAAGTCAGCCAGAAGCATATAGTATTTAGCTGCCATATTTGTGGCTTGGCTGAGATCCAGCTGATACAGGCTGGGCTTGACTCAATGGCTCTACTCCATGTTTTTCTCTCCTCCTCCACTCAGCAACAGCAGGCTAGCTCAGCCATGGTCACATGGCAATGACAGAAACACTAGATGGTAAATGGAAACATTCATGGTCTCTTAAGCCCTAGGTTTCAACTGGCACCCTGTTACTTCCACCTCATCCTATTAGCCAAAGTAGGTCACATATTTGGATCCAGAGTCAAGGTGTAGGGAAATATACTGTCCTTTTAGTGGAGGGAAGTGAAAGTCATGTAGCAAAGGGAGGTGTTGGAGCTTTGAGACCAATGATTCAGTCTCCCATAGGCGCATGTCTCCAGGTGAGCGGAACAGACTTAATGCCTGAAGGCAATAGTGAGACCCCACTACATCGTCCCTAGGAATGCTTCTAGCCTTTACTCCACATCTGTATTTTCTTTATCTTGGTGAGGAGAGGATGCAAGACCTTGGGCCTCTTTCCTTTCTTCCTCTGCTGTTGGGAAGGCTGGTTTTGTCCCACAGTTTAGAGACCTAAGCATTACATCATCCCTCCTTTGCCATTTTGACAAGCCAGGCAACTTTCTCCTCACTCAGGGTTTCGAGTGAGCCCTTCAGAAAGGTGCTGTAGATGCAACTTTCCCTGATGCATCTTAAAATTAGTGCTTTTTTTTTTTTTTAACAAATAGGCCTTATTTATACCACACACACAACAACAAAAAAGGAAGATAATTAGGCATACACACTGCAATCAAGCATATTGGGTTCGTTGGAATCATTAAACTTAATTACTTTCACTTGTTATTCCTGGGGGCTATAATATCAGTATTAGATGCCAATGGAATCTGCACTATGTTTGATTTAGCTGAAACAAGGATTCAGTAATTACTGCCTCTCTGCGAGGTTTTTTACCAAAGTGGGAAATATGCTGAGTGCCTCCTCTTGCTTTTCATGGAGACTGCTGAAAAACACCTTTGTGGAAAGACTGGGATATTGGCCGGCAACCTGTCTTGATCCCCTGGGAGATTTAGTTCTTTAAGATTCCTGCCCATTTCCAGGTGGAATTAACCACAAGTGCTATAACCACATGTATTAAGCCCTTACATTGGGTATTATAATCCTCATAATTACTTAATTTTGCAGAAGAGGAAACTGAGATTCCAAGGGGTTAAGTAGTTTTCCTGAGGTCCCACAGTTTATAAGAAGCAGGTCCAGGATCTTTGCTAAGGGTGAAATTTCCTAAACCCAGAATCAGTGTTATCACTTTGTTTTTTGTTCCCCAAATCTTGGCATTAATTTCCCTTCCAAATTCTTGATAAGTCTTATCAAAGACTTCTTTTTTTTTTTAATGTTTTATTTATTTCTAGGACAGAGAGAGAGACAGCATGAGCAGGGGAGGGTCAGAGAGAGAGGGAGTCACAGACTGAAACAGGCTCCAGGCTCTGAGCTGGCAGTCAGCACAGAGCCCGACGCGGGGCCCGAACCCACGAACCGCGAGATCATGACCTAAGCGAAAGTCGGACGCTTAACCGACTAAGCCACCCAGGCGCCCCTTATCAAAGACTTCTTGATAAGTCTTATACATTTTCTTAAGCTCAAGTTCTAATAAAGCCAAGATTCATGAATATTTGCCAGGTGCCTGTCACTATACTAGAGAGTTTTAACTGTACTAAGAGTTCATCTTGTGCAGACATCCCAAAAATTCTGTTCTATAGCATGGGATCATAATATATTGTTATTGTTACTATTACTTTGTACATTGACACATCTATGTGTCAGGCTGTTGTTAGTATCAGGAGTGTGTTCAAATGAGGGTAAGAGCTGCCCACAGTGTTTCACCAAATAGCGCTTTATTTTTTCACATAACAGTAAATCCAGCGAGGCAGCCCCGGTTGCCATGGCTGTTCACAGTGACATTAGAGTCCCAGACTCCTTCCATTTTTCAGTTCAGTCATCCTTAGGGGTTGACTTTTCTCTTCATGGTTGTCAAATGGTTGCTGCACCCCCCAAGCATTGCATCTACCTTGAGGAGAGGAAGAAGGAGAAGGTGAATTGCCTTCTGTAAACAAAAGTGCCCCCATATATTATTCAGGCAGGGTCACCCTCTCTGAGGTTTACAACTACATCTCCCCAAAAAGCAGTGGGTTATGGAGCCATCCCACTCTCAAGGGAGCCTGGGAAAAACATTTTATTTTAGTTGCGTGTGTGGATGCCATGAACAAAAAGCAGGTAAAGAAGAGGAGAATGAATGTGGGCAAGAGAGAGCGAACTAACCATGTCTGGCACAACATCCTCAGAGCAAAAGATCAACAGGCTTTACTTATCTAATGCACATTGAGGTTTTTCCCCTTGGAAAGCTTCGTTTTATTTTCTATTATTTCCTTTAATCCTTACACATCCTTTTTAGGAAGTTGGTTCACTTTCATTCCCAGGTGCTCTCAAAGAACGTTTTCTTGGTCAGTTTTTTTCAAGTCTCAGAACTGAGGAGCAGGAGGAGGAGGAGGGACCATCTGTGTCTTGGACAAACCTGAGCAGGGCTCACATCTTTCTCTGACTGCCTATCAATGAATAGGAATGGGAGGCCTGGGAGAGCCTTTGGGATTGGGAACTGGGATGGAGGATGGGTGGAGATTTAATGATGCGATTAGCTAGGCTTGGAGTCAAACCTCTCAGCATGCTCCTAATTAATTATCACATTCACCACCTGCCAACCTTCTCTCCTCTGAAGGCTCCCAGAATGCACTGTGGGTACAGGAGGGAGCATAGAGTCTGCTTACGCTTGGGGAATTGGGGAGTTCCCCATTAAGTGGGTGTGCAGTCAATTAACATATGAGTCTAGAGACCCTCTGAGCATGCCTCGTAATGATCAATTAGAATGAGTGATGAGGGCTACTAGAAAGAGGGAGCTGTCTTAGTTTATTGATTACGTGTTGGTGGGGGCACTTGGTATACAGTGCTAATTTCCAACAGCCATTTCCAGCACAGATAAATTCTGTATTCCAAGGAGGAATAGGGTAGGGAAAAACAGTAGCAACAGAGTTCAGTTTGTAAAGGCTTTTGTTTATTTGTTTTGGTTAAGAATTTTTAATTATAAAAATTATGTATACTACTTTTTATGTATAAAAGCATTTCTTGATTAGTTAGTATGAATGAGACACTGTGCTTTGCTTCTTTTTCTCACTTACTGCTTACAAGAGCCTATGAGAAAGTTAACACCCCACACCTCAGATGAGGAAAGAGGCTCAGAGAGGCAGAGGGGCTTGCACCAACCATACAGTCAGGAAGTGGAAGAGCAAGAACGTGAACCCAGTTTTGTCTGACAACAAAGCTTGTATCTTTAAGCACCAGTCATTCTATTTGCAACTCATGTCGTTTAAGGAAAATTGGATCATGCTAACAGTTATAAAAAAAGTAATCATCCATAATCCCAACACTGAGGGACAGTCTGTACAAGATATACTAATCTTTTCCTCCCGCTGTCTTCTTAGCCTCTAGCTTATTTTCATTTCCCTTTCATCTGCCCCAACTCCTTTTCACTATGACAAGTGCTGTTTAAACTAGGGGCAAATAGCTGACTCATGCTGGGCCAGTTACATCTGTCTCTCCCAAATTTAGGAATAGAGTCACAGACACTATTAGCTGGGGAAAAGGACAGAGTGGCTGAAGTGCAAAGGCATGTGAACCCATCATGAAGGATCCCAGTGTGGAGCTGCCTCAGGGTCCTCTGTGATGGATCCTGAGGAAGGCAATGAAAGAGCAAGGAGTTGGTCTGCAGGAGGTGAAGGAGGAAGATAGGATGAGAGACCAATTGGAGAGAGCATGTGGTTCTGATAGAGCGAGGTGAGAAGTTGCCCAAGAGTACAACTCTAAGAGGCCAGCCTGAACTATATCCAGTTATGTATAAGACAACCCTTTTTGTTTATTTTTTTAAGTTATTTATTTATGTATTCATTCATTCACTTATCTGAGAGGGACAGGGAGAGCATGCAAACAATGGAAGAGCAGAGAGGAGAGAGTCCCAAGCAGGCTCTGTAATGCCAGTGAAGAGCCTAATACAGGGCTCTCACTCACAAACTGCAAGATCATGATCTGAGCCAAAGTCAGATACTTAACCAAGTGCCCCGATCACTCCTCTTTTAATCCAAGTTTCCTTGAGTGAGTTTCTCTTCCTGGTAACCAAATGCTCACTGACTAAAATATAACTGTCATTAACATTTTGGAGTATTTCTTTCTGTTTCTTTCCTTCATTTTTGTCTGTAATCTTACCTACAGAGAGCGGAGTTACTTATACTTCCCAGTTCATAGCACATGGTCATTGTCAGTTTAGGAAATGTCCCTCTCATTTTACTTATCATCCTCTGCTCTGTTAATCCCCAGTCCCTATTTCCAACCCCCTCCTTCATAGGCACCCACTCTAATATTTTTGACATATGACCCTAATGCTAGTTTACTTATAAAATATGCAGGGTTGTTTTCTATATACATGTGATTTTTAATACACTTAAATGATGTTATGTGATAACTCTCCATCAGTTTTTTTTCCTTTTTTTGGTACTTAACACTACCTTAAGAAACGTTTTTTAAAGTTTATTTATTTTTGACGAGAGACAGAGACAGACAGAATGTGAAGAGAGGAGGGGCAGAGAGAGAGGGAGACACAGAATCTGAAGCAGGCATCAGGCTCCGAGCAGTCAGCACAGAGCTGGAATGTGGGGCTTGAACTCACACACCATGAGATCATGACCTGAGCTGAAGTTGGATGCTTAACTGACCCAGCCACCCAGGCACCCCTGATAATTAACACTACCTTTTAAAGTTCCAGCCACCCAAAAAAATAAAAATAAAAAAAAATAAGTTCCAGCCCAGTTTACTCCCCTATGTATCTTCTCATGGTTTAAATTTCAAATCATCCTTTGTATATAATCTCATGTCTACTTTTTTTTTTTTTTTACTTAGTAATTTTTGTGAGAGGGAGTTTTGTTTTTTGCAAGGCCAGGTACCTAGCTTTCTACTACACACATTTCTCCTAAGAGTTCATGTTGGAATATGGCTTCAAAAATACCCAACATGGTGAGAGAGTCTTCTCCTAAAACAATGCAAGGGGACATTTCTCAAATTTCTTCCAGGCATCGCTGAGGAAGATGATGAAGTGAATTGGCGGTGAATTGAGTTAATCTCAGATTAACTGGGTAGAGAGCTGGCTCTCTGGGTGGAGAGCTGGCTAGTTGGTAGGGATTTTGGGAGCTAGATGACATGGTGAACTTTACCCAAGTCTCAGTTCTAGCCTTTAGGAGTTCTAGGAAATAAGCTAGTGGATGTATTAATTAGGACTCTTTTGATTGAAGTGACAGAAACTGAATTCGAGTTAGCTTAGGCTAAAAAAGAAAAAAGGCATTACTGACTGATGTACCTTGATGGTCTGTGATAGTGCAGGTTTCAAGCCTGGCTGTGCCCAGTGCTATAAATGAACTGAAAAGGGAATCAAGGATCAGGCTCTCCCCAGCTCTTGACTCTGCTTGCTCTGTTAACTTCGTTATATAGTAACTTCTCCCCAGATGGAGGCAGGAATGACTGTAGACAGCTTCAGCTTCAGGCTTACACTATCCGATTTAGCAACCCCGGCCAAAAGACAACCCCTCTTTCCCAACAATTTCATCAAAAGCCACTAGATGCATTCCGAATGGGCCGGGACATATCACTGTGACTGCTTGCCTAGACCTGCGTCATGTGCATGGGATCAGCTCTGTCTGAGCATGTGGATGGAAAGAGGGAAAGGGATACCAGGGTCCCATTAAAAGAAGAAAAAGGAGTGAATGGTGTGCAAGCAAGCCCAGCATTGGATATATATCAGCATGGACGAAGGGCAGAGCAAACAAATCCTTCATGTATACATTTAGGGAGTGGGAAAATAGGAACAAGAAGTAGTAGGTTAAAGCAGGGAAACGGGGAAACTTGAAGTACATTAGCTATTATCCAGTGCTGAATCTTCACGGGGAGCCTGTTGCCCATCTTAAAGGCTAGGTCAGAAGGAACCAGAGAATAAAGTAGGGTCTTCAGATTCAAACAGACCTGGGTTCAAATCCCTCACTTTTGGACACAAGCAAGTCCCTTGCCCTCCTTGAGCTTCATTTCCCATAATTGTAGAGTGGAGATTCATATGATTATACAAGACTGTGGTATAAGGACAGTGTCTGGCCAGCCACAGACTCTCAACTGTTATGGTTTTTACCTTTCCACTCACACCACTTATCACAATATGTCCAAATGATGTGTTTATTTATTTCCTTCATTCTGTTGTGAATACTTTAAGAACAAGAGCTCTGGATAATTTATTTCTGTCCTGCCAATACTTAGAACATAGTAGGTGTTCAATACATATTAGTTAGATGAATGAACTTTGTTTATTTGGAGTCTGGTTCAAGATTAAATAGATGGATGACTAGTAAAGGGAATGACCCAGAGAGCAGGATTCCTTGAGAAATTCCATTTTAATTCTCATTTTTTAACCTTGACCAGAACTTCATATCTTCACTTTAATCTAAATCTAAATCCTACCCTGAACATACCTAAATGCTGAGCCCCTGGTGAACATTAGCTTGAAGTTGACATACAGAAAGGTCAGCTCATAGTGAAATTGGGGAGGATTTTATATGTGAGCAATGGTATAAGCAGTATTTTATGAGAACCCATAGAGAGAGACAAGTACTCTTTGTAAATTTAGCATGGCAAGATTTTAATAAATGAGGCCATTGGGATGTGCGGGGCTTTATATATCATGCCCCATATTTATATTCCTGTCAACTTTCTTCGCTTAAGCAATATATTTGTTATAGTACATTTCACCATTTCTCACAAGATAGATACTGTATCATGTCAAATAAAAATAATTGGGGTGGGCGTGGGTCTGAAATAATGGAAAGGCTAGCAGAAAAATTTGAAGCAGAAGGCATGAGAGTAGTTTATGCTTTGAAAAACCTTTCTCCTTTTTGTTCAAGCATGTGGGAAGTAGGTGGGCCTGGGTGTCTTGCTGTGTGGTCCTAGGAAAGCCACCACCTCCCCCCATCTGCTTGGGTCTTAATCAGTGAGAGGTTGGAGTAGTCTTCTGATAAGTTGAGAAAAGATCTCTCATTCCCCTAAAATGCATTTACATTTCAGAACATTCCTGAAACCTGATTGGTTCAACATGAATGAGGTGATTTTCTTCCAAACCAGTCAACTGTCCAGTCAGATTGTAACCTGGTGCCTCTGACTGCTGCCATGTTAACATGGTAGAGATTGGACGGAGGTGGAAAAGTTTCTAGGATAGGAAGAGCAGCTTTTGTTAGGAGGGTGATCCTCCAGGCATCACATGTGAAGTGTTTTATCACCGTTCTCCTTCACCTCTCCCTCTTCTCTTAGCCTTGCAAATGCTTCCTTATCATGATTTCCAAGAAATGTTGTGATATGACTCCTACCCACCAATACATGCTTATCTCCACTTCTCACTTTGCTCTCTTAAGTTCTGGACATAATGAACTACCTATCTGCAGGACCCTGGACCTGATGTTGTCCCCCAGGCCTCTAGGTCTTTGTACATGTTGTGCCCCTGCCCAAAACACCTTTCTCTAAATATTCGCACAATGATCCTCAAAATAGCTAATGGACTGCATGGTTCAGAAAGCTTTCCCTGACTCTTCTTTCTCACCTCAACTCTCTCCACCAAGCTGAGAAGCTGTTAGGTTTTTCCAAACATCTTGTTCATATTCTTCCCATCCCTCACTCCACCCCTACCCTTTCTTTCATGTAAATACACACATATCTTTTGCATTGCAATTATTTGTCTATTTCCCTGTCCCACCTATTAGACTATGAGCTTCTTGAGGTCAGGGACTATCTCTTATCTGTATCTTTAACACCTAACCCAGTATGCAGTACATAGGAACTCAATAATTGTTTATTGAATGAAAGAAAGAAGGCCCTCTAGAGCTAAGCCTTTCACAGATCAGAGGGGGAGGTTTGCAGTTAGAATTCAGAGCTAGGCACTTAATGATGCAGGAATTATGGCCCTGTAATATTTAGTGGAAAATTTTCAACAAGAGCTTCTTTGGCTTCTAATGAGGGGACTTATGTTAACAAGCCACCTTGCAATATCTCTGATAATCATGTTCCAAACTTACCCCACTGGGTCTCATTTAGATGTAAAGGATAACAGAAGCACTCTGGTAATGAAGACGATTTTTGGCCTCAATTAGCACGTGCTGCCCTTATTGCCCCCCAGGGACCTCCCATCAGCTGAACACAAAGAGCAGACTCAGCAAACCACAGCCTTGGGGCTTTTCCAAGTTCACTGTTACCTTTCCCATTGCACAGTTCCTAAGTTTTTCACTCTTGGGCTCACTATATATTTAGTCCATTGATCATCTTTATGGTACTGTCTGACATTAATGTCAAGTATTGGTTCTTTGACTGTCTCAACAAATGTTCATTGAATGATCCCAGCATCTGGGGAGATAGGAATGGGTCACACAGAGGCTTTGGCTTTCAAGGTGTTGGCACATGAATATTAGCCAGAAATACACAATGACATGTAAGGATGTGCAAATTCACTCATTCATTCACTCTCTCTTTATGTTATGTAGGAGGCATCTTTGTTTACCCACTTGGTTTTAGTAGAATGTTCTTATAGGACCCTGTCTCCCTCACCACGATTGCTTAATTTGACGTGGGCATTGGACTTCCCCAGGAATTGATAAAAAGATCCAGTCTTTCTCCAACTGTGTGCATTGTAAGATGCATAATTCAGAAGCTGTCACAATGTGAAAGGGATGACAGGCAAAGAGAGCAGAAATGAAGACGGAGGGAGAGTCTGTCCTAGTTCTCCTTGTTCTGAGGCCCAGAGTGTCCCTGGGTTCCATGAGGTTTGATTGTTAACCATGTTTTAGGGATTATGTGAAGCAATAAATGGCCTAACCTTATTCAAGGTGGTAATAATGTTCTTCTGATATCCATTCTTCCTTTCTTCTTTAAGACCTCTGATTTCTGGCTGTCCATGTGGTCTGCCCAAAATAAAGACCATATTTCCCACCTGTCCCCTCACATCTGAGTGATGCTATGACTAAGCTCTGGCCAGTGGGTGCTAAACAGAGAGCTTGTATTTAATTTCAGGGTTGGATCCTTGAACAAAATGGGTGGATTTTCCCCCACCCATTTTATTTTCCCCCCTTTCCTGCTGACAGGAGTGTTGATGTGGCCATAAGCTCCCTTGTATCATAATGATGAGGGCAGCACCCAAGGGATAATGGAGCCACAAGACTGAAGGAGCCTGGATCCCTAACAACATAGAGCTGCTGTGCCACCCTGGAACGCTTATACCAAGCCTAATTCATATCAGAAAATTAAAACCCTATTTATTGAGCCCTAGTACTCTGGGTCTCTGGCACAGGACCTAGAATTGTATTCTAAACAATATAGTGGGTTGCAGTTGCTCGCCACTCAGAAGTCCTGAAAATTTCCATTATTTATTGAGCACCTACTGCATGTCAGGTTCTGAGGGATACAGTAAAAGAGAAAATCTTGTCCCTGCCTTCATGATGGTTAAATTTTAGCAAGGGGATATAGATGCCAATTAATTACACAAAAAGCTTTGTGATTATAATTGTGATCATTACACTGAAGGAAAGGATACTGCAAGAACAAATATCAGAAGAGGCTGACTAACTCTAGACGCAAAACATTTCATTTAGTGAGAGTTTGTCAAGCAAAGACAATAGATTGAGAGAAGAAACAGCCTATGAAAGTCCCCCAGAAGGGAAGGAGTTCCTTCAAGATTCAAATAAGCTGAGAGAGCAAGATTCAAAGCTTAAAGTTATGGCAAGTGATGGAGGGAAGCAAGTGACCCAAGCTGATGTGGGGTGGGGGGTGGGGGTGGCAAGGGCCAGATCCTGCAGGGCCATTTAAGTCAATGTTAAAAGAGTTTTTATTTTATCTTAAGATCAAGGGGGGAAGCCATGGAGGGCTTTTAGGCAAGATCAAATGTACGTTTAAAAAATGTGACTCCAGATGTCAGCAAAGAATGGACCTTAGGAGGAGTCAAGAGAGGATGTGGGGAACATAAAGGAAGCTACTGTAGTAGCCACATCAAGAAATGACGGTGACTTCAGTTAGGGTGGAGGTGGCTGCAGTGGGGCATCTTTGTAAGATTCCAGTAATTTCTCAAAGATGTCAAATTCAAGGATGTGTATTTAACTCTTCTGTAATGGGTGCTGTTGGCTGCCACCCACCCACCATCCCCTCCCCCCACCCCCACTAGTATCCATTTACCTCTTTCAAGCAGATCCCTGCTTTTTAAAAAAGTTTGTTCATTTATTTATTTATTGAGGGGGGGAGAGAGAGAGAGAGAGAGAAAGCATGCACATGATCAAGGGAGGCCCAGAGAGGGAGAGAAAGAATCCCAAGTTGGTTCCTTGCTGTCAGCAAAGAGCCAGATGCAAGGCTTTGTCTCATCAACTGTGAGATCAGGATCTGAGCCAAAATCAAGGAGGGGGCAGGGGCTTAACCGACTGAGCCATCCAGGCACCCCACCTCAGACTCCTGCTTTTGATTAGCTTCCCCTGCCTGACCCAGGCATGAGCATCAGGATTCAGCCCCAGCATAAGTGAATCTGTTTGGACCAAGTATAATCCCAATCTTAATCAGAGAATGGTTCAGAATGAACATATGACCCCAAAGCAGCCAATAAGAAATGACAGTAAATTTGCCAGGGACTTCTAGGAAAAGCTTATAGCTCCTAAAGGAGAGAAACAGGAGGAAGTGGCCTCACTTCTTGTTACAGATGTTTATCATCCAAAAATAAAGTAGTACCAACATGAGGACACCAGCTCCTAGGATGACTGAGGAGAAAATTGAAAAAAACATGGGTCCTTGATAACCACTGAGTGGCTGAAGCAACCATTCCTGAAGCCCACTGTCTTTGGAACAACATGTAGGTGAGATGAGACATTTCTCAACCATTGAAGCCATTTGGAGTCCTGAATTCTGTTACTCACAGATGAGTTCATCATAATTGGCATTTTCCCAAATACACACCAAGAAAAATACTGAGCACCTTAGGGCTTTCCCTGGCCAAAAACCTGGATTCTTTCACCCAAGACATTAATTTTGCCAGTTCAGCTTGACTGACGTGAACATGAAGTAGGAAAAAGGGAGAAAAGAAGATATTCATTGCCAAACATGCCAAAAGTTTAGATTTTGTGCTGAAGGCGAACAGTAGACCCTAAAGAGGTTATGAGCAGAGTAAAAGTAGGGCAGTGGTATTTCACAGAGATGAGCTGCAGCCTTGCATGGGAGATGCTGGCACGGACAGCTGGGAGAAAGAAACCTGGACAGACCTGGTGCCATAATGTGAGTATGAAGTGATGAGGACAGGGCTGAGATGATGACTGTAGGAACAGTGAAGAAAGAAAGACATGGACTTGAAAAATACACTGGTCTTTCACCCCTCCCCCGCAAGAATCTGTAGGGAGGAAGGACACTGAGCTCCTTATCTCTGTTGGAGCTTCCCAGGATCTGGGAATGTTTGGAGACAGAGCTGGCTTAGAGACTTTTGGTCACTTAGGCAATCTCAGGTAGTCTATCTCAATAGTACCCTCTTTGTGGAAGTCTCATTTATTGATTATTTTCATAGCTTTTTATTGAACATTCTTATAGGAAGTACAAATACCTAGTACTGTGTTCATACTGGTTTCCTTCCTATGGAAGACATCACTAATCAATTGCTCTCTTCTCTCTCAAGGAGACCAGGCACTACCAAATGATCTGAGTTGGTTGTGTGGTGAGATCTCATGACCTCCTTGACTGGCACATGTCAAACCATGTACAAAGCCCTTGTATTAGTTTCTTGTGGCTGCTGTGACAAATTGCCACAAACTAAGTAACTTAAAACCACACAAGTTTATTCTCTCACGGTCTTGGATCTTCCTTTCTGTGCCTTAGTGTGCTCACTTGTAAAATGGAGATTATATTATTTTCTTCACTGGTTTATTGTGTTAAATGGTAGGTGGCCAGTGGATGTTGGCTCTTACTTTTGGTGGTGTCCAGAAGCTATTCAGGGAAGCTAGTCTGATAAGGCATACACCCTCCCCCCCCCNCGCTTTGTCTCTCACTCTGGCAGTTCCAGAGATGAGATAGGTGAGTGTTGGCCCCTGCAGGCCGATTCTAGTTCTTTTTATCCTATACAAAGCTTTCGTCATTAAAACATTCTGCAGAAGCACATAGTTCCTGGGATTCTGAGAATTCTACCTCCAGGTTCTAAAAGGTCCTTTGTCGAACTTGAATACTATGGAGGATCAGAGAGGTGATGGAGGCCCCCTATTGTCTGGAGAGGTCCTGGGCCTTGGCTCTATTCCTCTTCTCTCACTTTTCCTCCTCTTCATCTCCCTCCTTCCTCCACCCTTCCTCCTCCTTTCCCCGTTTCTCTCCCCCTCCTGTGGCTCCTTCTTTCCCCCTCTTCCCTGCCCACCAGGGAGGCAGTTGGTTGTGCTGGAGATTGGCACTTCTCTTTGCATCTGCCTGGCTGAAGCAGCATATTGATGATGGTCTGCAAATGTGAAATAGATGGGAAGTATTTTGCACTTCAGTGGAATAACAGGTGCTTTTTCTCCATGGATGGTGGACGATGGAGCTGACACTTCTCTTCCGTTGGGATGCAGGGGAAGTGAAGGGAGTCTCCCACTTCACCTGTGCCACTGCAGACTTCTGACCACTTGTTGCATACCTACTGTTTGCTTGGAACTTTTACAAATGGTATCTCTCACAATGTTCTCCACACATGGCCTCCTAGGAAAGAAACAGTATTCCTTAAATTCATAGATGAGGAACTCAAGGTGCCGCAGGGAAATGATACATCGCGTGAGATTTCAGTATTTCATGTGAAAACCTTTGTGTTTTCTGCTGCTCCACCTTTGGGCTTGGGAAGACAAGCTGAAGGAGGTAGCATCTGGCTTTCTCAATGCATGCCATGTGCCATCTCCTCCAGGGGCTACACCCGGGCTTGGTGAACTTTTTCTGTAAAAAGCCAGAGAGTAAATACTTTAAGTTTTGCAGGCTATATAATCTCTCTTCCAACTGTTTAACTCTGCAGTTCTAACAGGAAAGTAGCAGTAGACAGTAAGTGAACAAATCTGCATGTGTTCTAATACACTTTGTTTACAGAAACAGGCAGTCACCAAGCATGCCATAATTAGTCAATCTCTGCAATAAATCCCCTGGGTTTGACTTGAGCCTTTTCCAGTTACAAGTTGTGTGACATTATTTGGTCCCCATGCCTCAGTTTCCTCATCTATAAAATGGTAATAATACCTCATAAAAATCATTATAATTGTAATACTTTACAAAGTTGTGGTGATTAAATGAGTTAATGCATGAGCTTTGCCTTTGAGTCAGAGGCCACAGCCAAATGGCATTATTATTAGTAGCAACAGCATCTTCAGCACTGCTGAAAGGACTTGAAGTTGTAAAATAAGAATAAGATCTGCTTCACAGGGATACCTGGGTGGCTCACTTGGTTAAGTGTCTGACTCTTGATTTTGGTTCAGGTCATAATCTCATGGTCATGAGATCAACCCCTGCATTGGACTCTGCACTAGGCATGTAGTCTGCTTAAAATTCTCTCTCTCTCTCTCTCTCTCTCTCTCTCTCTCTCTCTCTCTCCCCCCCCCCTTCCTCTTCCTTTTCCTCTCCCTCCTTTTCCCTCTGCCCCTCCCTGAATTGTGCTTGTGGGCACTTGTGCGCTCTCTCTCTCTCTCTCTCTCTCAAAAACAAAACAAAACTACTTTATAGGGGTTTTACATGAATTTTGTGAGAATAAAGTAAGAAAATGTATGCAGAGCATATTAAGCTGTGCTTAGTACATAGTGAGTGCTCAGCAACCCTGAAGGTGACTCCCCAACTCTTATCAGCTCTCCTCTCCTAGCTACTTCTATGAGGCTCTTCCTGGTATAAAAAGAATAGGAGAAAAACCCAATCTATGCCCTTAGGCTGTTTGAGTCTTACCTGGGAAAGACAGAAGTGTAGGAGAGATTAGAGAAGCTTCAATCAGTAGCAGAAATTCAGTGCTGAAGAGAACTCGAGAAGCCACACATCTCAAGCCCACAAGAGGGGATCTCTCAGTGAGCTGGGGGGTTCCCCACAGCAGTTGGGCTTAGGAGTGTTGGAAGGGGACTGCAGTGACTATTTCCTATGAAGACAGTCATCACTAACTGTCTCTGTGATTGCAACAAAAGGAAAGCCTCATCAGACTGTACCACACAGCCCTGGGAGAACCCATCATTGCTGGTTACTATAAAGCCTCCCCTGGTTTTCAGCAGATGATACGACCCTGACCCTGAACATTTCAAGGACTTAGTCAACGTTAGTATAGTTTAGAAAAACTCTGTGCACACCCAGGTTTATGGCTACCCACTAGCTTGCTTCCTCTCTAGTTTGAAGGAGGTAGAGAGGGAATTTAATATCCTCTGTAATTCGGAGTTGCTGGTGTCTGCATGTGAGTCTAAGCCTGAGCCATATGGAGGAGGGAGGAGGCAGGCAGAGGCTGAGCTGAGGCTCTAGAGTCAGAAGATTGGAGTTCAAGTCCTGGCTCAGCTGCTTGCTCCCTGGGTGACCTTGGGCAGTTTGCCCTGTTAACACATCTGTTTCCTCGCCTGTGAAACAGGGATCCTAACAGGATGCAGGGAGAGTGGACATGGAAGCCCTGCCAAAATGCTTGCCACATATTAAGCTGTTATCATGATGAAGAAGATTGCTAGAACTAAAGATACGGGGACAGATGGACCTAGATTTGAATTCCATTTGACCTTGGGCCTGCCATTTAACATGTCTGAACCTCATATTCTTTTTCTGTAAGGAGGGTACAATAATTAAGGATTGGGGTACCTGGGTGGCAGGCTAAGTGTCTGATTCTTGATCTCAGATCATGTCATGATCTCACAGTTTTTGAGTTCAAGCCCTGCTTCCAGCTGTGTGCTGACAGCCTGCTTGGGATTCCATCTCTCTCTCTCTCTCTCTCTCTCTCTCTCTCTCTCTCTCAAAATCAATAAATGTTAAACACAATAATTAAGGATTAAGTTTGGAAAAATGTCTAAGGCACTTATTCAAAGCCTGGCACGTTGTAAGTAAAAATAAGTGATAGTTGTTATTTTTATTATTATTATGAGCCTCAGTGTGGCAAGCCTCAGATATAACCAGAGTTAATGGCAGGATGTGGGCAATCTAAAGGAGAGAAAAGTCCCTGTCATTGGTCTGCTCACATGGGTGAACCAATGACACAGGAGCAGGAAGTTGGACCTCTGCTCTGTGCTCCAGACCTCCAGCCTGGCTTTGAGTTGAGTCTGACCATATGATTTTAGTTTGACCTTTGGCTTTTGGAACCTCCTTCTCAGGCTCCGTCTGGGTTATAGACCCTGCAAATTGAGCTCAGTCAAGAGAAACAATTAAACGATGTGGTGGTATTGTGGTTTAGCACCCAGGTATTTGTGTCCCATTGGCCTCACTGATGCTGTTTCTCCTTTCATTTACAAATGATGGTACTGATTTTTTTAAAAAAGATTCCACATATAAGAGAAATTGTACAGTATTTGTCTTTCTTTGACTTATTTCATTTAGCATAATGCCCTTGAGGTCCATCCACATTTTGGCAAATAATAATATTTCACTCTTTTTTATGGCTAAATAATATTCCATTATACATTACTATATATATAAGTATATACATAAGTGTCAGTGGACACTTAGGTTGTTTCCATATTTTGGCTATTATGAATAAAGCTGCAATGAACATAGATACAAACAGATTGGTGTTTGCCAGAGGCAGGGGGGTGGAGAGGGACAATTGGGTGAAGAGGGTGTGAATTTATTAAATAGAAAATTTTAAAAATTATTATGTTGACACTTAACTTGGTAAATGCTATTTATGGTTTCTACAAAGTGCCAGGCACTATTACAAATGCTGTAGACACACTGAATCCTTTAATTTTTACAACACCCTAAGAGACAGCAAACATAATCCCCATGTATTAGTTTCTGAAGCTGCTATAACAAATCACCACACACTGGTGGCTTAAAGTAATAGAAACACATCTTCTTGTGGTTCTGGAGGCCAGAGTCTGAAATCAGGGGGGTTCTTCCAAAGGCTACAGGTCAGAATCTCTTCCTTTTCTCTTCCAGTTTTGCTAGCTGCTGGTGCCCTTTGACTTGTGGCCAGTGTCACTCCAATCTCTGTTTCTTTGGTCACATTGTCTTCTCTTCTGTGTGTCAAATAGCTCTCTGCCTCTCCTATATATTAGGATATCTATGATGGCCTTTAGGGCCCATCAGATAATCCAGGATATTTCTTTATCTCAAGATCCTAGATTACATTGGCAGAATCTCTGCTATATGAGGCAATAGTCAAAGTCCCAGGTGTGAAGATGTGATATCTTTGGGAGTTACCATTCAGGCCACTGCACCTCACTTTATGGATCACACAGGAATTAAGTGGCAGAGTGATCTGACTCAGAGTCTCTACCCTAACCCACTGTGCTATGTTGGTTCCTCTAGGCTGCCATTCACAGGTGGTTTTAAGGATTGAATAAGATAGTGCACCAAACAACCTTAGCATGATGAAGGTAAAAGATGGGGAGCTTGTGGATGGGGTCAGGATCTGGGATGAGGCACAGTGACTCCTGCTGTATGCCATTACCTGGTAACAAAGAAATCAGTGCTTTTGAGGCTTTGTCAGAAAACCCCTATGGTCAAGTCCAAACCACATCTACACTTGATCTTAGTCAAAAGGCCGAGAAGCAATGTGTCCAAACCAGATCTAAAAGATGGCTACTGGATGTCATAGCCACGTGCAGACATCCCTTTCTCCCTTGCACTGTTAGAACAAATGGGTTTTTGCTCATCAGAAAACTTCAAAGCAGAGAAGCCATAAGACATGACTCATCCCCTCTGCTGACATCTTGCCCTGCTCCCTTTTCTGGTTTCCAAGCTCCTCAGCCTTTGAGAGGAAGTGACTTCAGCCATAGGTGGTAATCCATGTAAATGAGACTGATGTCTTGGCACAGGAAATCTCTCTTGCCCTCTTAATCTGCTTCACCATATGCTCCGTAGGCTCTGCGGCCTGGTGTCCTTAGCAGAGACCAGTGTCCTTTCAGACGTGATTCTGTGGCAATATCTATGATGAATAAGGCTCATTCCTCCCTAAGCAGACTTGGGCTCCCTGAGGTCACACACCAACCAAAGGCTTTGGGGTCCTTGGCTTCTGGGCCAGATGTTATCCTCACATTAATGCATAACATTTCAGATGAGGGATTTTCTGTTCCTGCTCACTCCAGTGCTGCTCCTACAGCCTCCCAGGGAGGCTGATGTGCTCTAGCCATATAGAGGCACCAACTCAGAGCCTGGGACTTGGAGCTCCTGGAGCTGACATTTGGAAATATCTGGACCCATAACAGCTTTTCTAACCTCAGTGCCTCCTAGACGCAATGGGTACAAGTGGGCAAATTGGGGGCAGCCCTGTGCTAGCTGGTAAGAGTAGCTCCTTTAGTCAAAGGGCCCAGCTCAGTCCCAGTGAACATCTGCTGCCTAAGTACCATTGAGAAACATTCAGTTATGGGTTGTATGACAACAGGTTTCTGCACAAGTATGTTTTCCCCCCACTGGCCAATATCCAATGTGTGTCTTCTCTATTATTTTATAGGGAATATGTGGGTGTGGGAGCATTTCATCTATACCCCCATTGTGCTGGGCAGTGTTGGATGTCTCCTTACAAGCAACATCAATTCCTGTGTATTGTGATAAAGCTGCTCTAAAGCCAAGACATGCTTTGCATGCCCATCGCATCATGGGACATGCCAGCAGCAATCTGGAACAAGCAGAAAAGCAACCAACAATAATACATGTAAAACTTATGCAACATGAAGTTTCTGCAGTACTACTGATCATACTACTTGCACTGTTACAGATGTTCATTAGTTTCTCATTATTGGACCGATACAATCACCAGCAAATACCCAGTCAGAAAAATATCAATGTCATGATGTAAGTGGGCACCAAGAATACCAAAACAGACAGTAGAGCAAAGTGATTAAAAGCCAGGTAGGCTTAGGTTCAAATTCTGACTCTTCTACTTCTTAGATTTGTGACCTTGAGTTAGACTCTTTATTCTCTCAATCCTAGTTTCCTAATCTGCAAAATGGATATAATAACTTGTTTTCTTATAGAGCTGTTTTGTGGTTTACATGAACTTGTGATTATGAATTCTTCAGTGTAGTCTTAGCAGAAAGTAAGCTCCCAGTGGGTGCTAAGTGCATATAAAGAAGGACCTGCATGGTTCTTCTTTTTGTTCACATCTCACAAGAGCTGAGGGGAGGCTGTGGGTCCTTAGAGCTGCTCATGAATCACAGAATGGGCATTTTAATCCAGGCAGCATTCTTGCTGTTGCTCTTCTACTTATTCAAGTGCCGTTGTTCCACAATGCAGTAGGTATGTAAAGCATGTCTTGGCTTCAGAATAGCCCCACTCAATCAATAAGAGTCCAGTTTACCAGCCAGGGCACCTAGGTGGCTCAGTCAGGTGAGTGTCTGACTTTGGCTCAGGTCATGATCTCATGGTTCACAAGTTCAAGTCTTGTGTCCGGCTGTGTGAACAGCTTGGAGCCTGGAGCTTGCTTCAGACTGACTCTCTCTCTCTCTCTCTCTCTCTCTCTGTGTGTGTGTGTGTGTGTGTGTGTGTGTGTATGTGTGTGTGTGTACATATATATGTGTATATATATGTATGTATATATACCTCCCCTGCTCATGCTCTGTCTCTCCATCTCTCAAAAATAAATACACATAAAAAATATTTTTTAAAAAGTCCAGCTTACCAGGACCCTCATTTAATGGGAATGGTAGCCTTCAGCTTGTGGAAGGAAGCACTTGTCTTTTCTCCTTTTCTTCTGCATCTTAGACTCTGGTTTCTGACCTGGATGATAATATCAGGGACTCAAAATTGTGGCTGTGGCCTTCAGAACACTCATACATCACAATGAGATGAAGTACATTGTAATTTAGTTGCATGTGCCTGGGTTCAGACTTACATGGGTTTGAATCCCAGTTCAGCCACCCACTGCCTGGGTGAACTTCAGTGAGTCGTTCTGTTTCTTAGAACCTCCACCCTGCAGAGAGAAATGGAGAATCAGAGGAATGAGATACTTGTCTGAGGACACACAGCAATGAGTCAAACAGTTTAATTCAGCCCCATGATAATCTGATTCTAAAGCCCAGCCTGTTGCTCCTATATCAAACTTTCTGACAGTTTATTAAAACTATGGTTTTAAAATGTAGATTTTATTATTATTCAACTGCGGTGAGGCCAAAAGATCAGGGCACAGTTGCCACTGAAAATACAATTTGTTGCTCAGTTTCCAAGAGGAGACGGTGAGCCATACCATGGGGAAGCACCAGGGCCACTTGGGGAAGCACCAGGCTTGGTTAGGTGGCAGAGGAACAGGAGGAAAGCATGGGCATGAGTCTTTATTGTGGTTTCCATGGGAAGAAACAGGTGAGTCATGGCAAGCAGGTTTAGGATTGGCTAGTTTGAATAATTTCATTGTGTTCTGGAGCATTGGAGCTGTCCCGAGCTGTCTCTTACCAGGCCATGGGGAGAAAAGGATGGGAATCACTGGGAGTTTAAAAGGTGGTTGGAGGGCATGGGTTTTGGATTGGTTGGTTTGCTTATGGAAGCTGTGCTTGCTTGAAGGTGAGTGGTTTTCTATCTCTAGGAATTAGCTAGCCCTGGGAGGGGCAGTCTTTCCTCAAGACTTCAAGCAAGGCCTCAAGATTTCAAAGCATCAGAAAATAAAGAACACAATTAATACAGCTATCCTTGGTGACCTTTCCAAATGACACAGTCACTCTTAATATCTGTGAAGTTTCCAAATGAGTTTGCATGATTTATGCCTGTTTGTAATACAACTGAAACCGTGAAGTACAATGAGATAGCTTTAACCACCAAATAATCATCTTCAAAAACAATTGCAGGTACAAAATCTACACAAAAAATCCCCGATAGGTTTCCTACAAATCAGTAAAACTCAATAAAATAAAATTAGAATAAAATACTGATCACAGTAAAAATGTAAAATAATCTAGATAAAAACTTAAGAAATGTATATATTCTCTGTTGTATGACATTACAAATCTTTACTGAAGGCTGAAAGAGGTAAATAAATGAAATATGTTGTTTTCAGTATTGGATACATACCATTTTATCCCTAATTATACAAATGTTATGCAATATTAATTAAAATATTAGCAGAATTTTATTTATTACTTGACAGAATACTAAAATACATCTGGAAGAATAGGTACACAAAAATAATCTAGGATTTTTCTGAAAAAAGTCTTTAAGAGACTTATATCCCTTGGATATAAGGAATATAATTCCACATCAAGAAATTTATATGAAAGAGATAGTAAAAGAAGAGCAGTCACTTTTCTGTAGAAGGATAGTCACAACATCTTTAAATTATGTTTTAAGTAATAATGAACAAGGGGAAATAGCTTGAGTGTCTAGTGATATTATGCACCTGTTAAAAAACATGTTAGGCAAGCATACACATTCCCACACCAGAAAGACCTCCATATTGTAATTATAATTAGAACAAAAGGAGCTTTCAAAATGGTATCCATAATACAACCCATTTTATTTATTTATTTATTTATTTTATTTTTTATTTATTTCTGAGAGAGAGAGAGAGAGACAGCGTGAGCAGGGGAGGGTCAGAGACACACACACAGAATCCTAAGCAGGCTCCAGGCTCTGAGCTAGCTGCCAGCAGAGCCCAATGTGGGGCTTGAACCCAAGAACTGCAAGATCATGACCTGAGCTGAAGCTGGAAGCTTAACCGACTGAGCCACCCAGGTGCCCCAATACAACCCATTTTAGTAAGAAATAATATAATCCTAGTTTTGAAAGAAAGATCTAAGATTAGACTAAATTGTTAGTAGTCATTATTTCTGGGTGGTGGAGTAAAGGTGACCATATTTTCTTCCATATACTTTTATATGTATCCTGAATTTATTGCAAGGGATCTTTATAATTGCATTTTCATAATCAGAAAAATACTATAAATCTATTAAAAAGTAATTTCTTGGCTGTTTTCCCCCTTAACAGGGCAACCAAGTGATGGATAGTGGAGAGCATGGAGGATCAAACTGGGTAAAAAGATTCTAGACTTCCTGCCCTTGATTCTGGTTGCCATGGGTTGGAAATCAGGAGAGGAATTCTTTTGCAGAGCTTTCATTGCTCTGACCTTCACTGTTAAATGAAATTAGAAGGCCTGTTGAAAAGAGAATATTTTCCCTCCAAGTTTGCTATAAATGTTTAATGTGGAAAATATGGATCATGTCAAATGTGGTTGAGGAAACCAATGCAGAAAGCCCAGGCTGTATGCAGACACAAGTATGAGAAGGAGGGTAACCAAGAGGGAAGGTGGCCGTCTGAAGGCTCAGCTGACTTGGGGTTACTTCTACAGATCAGTGTTGTTGATGTTCTTGCAGAAATGACAGGCCTTGCTACACAGCTTGAGGCTTCTTATGCTCCATCATTGAGATCTAAGCATTGGGATCATGAGAATAGCATATGATTTATTATGTTTGAAACGCAAGCAGAGGAGGAGGACATCCCCACTGGCATGATTATGTTGGGAGACCTCTAAAAGTGTGATTCCTGCTCATTAAGTGATAATTCCATTCTTAGGCAAGCCAGTCTTGGTAGCCATCTGTCACAGACATATTAACACATAATATAATATATAATAGCACCTAATAATACATTAAGTTATACCTATAACACATAATAATACATTAAGACATATAAACACATCCATGAAGTCTCTGCTTCTCCCATGCCAAGCAGCCACAAAGATTCTAAACTGCTCCCCTTTCCCACTGATCCACCCAGGCATGTTTATAAATTAAGCATCTACCCAGACTTCCAGCTCAGCTTGGTTTCTAAGACTCTGGGTACCATTTTCCCGTATAGAAAGCTAAGGTGCTGGGATGTTGGAAGCTGAATCAGAAAGAATAGCAAGACTGAATCACACTATTCATCCATTAAATATTTACTGGGCATAGACAAGGAGCCAGGCATTAGAGCTTCGGCAATGACTGAGGCATGATCCCTACCCTCAAAGAGTTCACGCTGGAGATAAATATGTGAACTAGCAATTATAGTGCCACATGCTCAGTAGGTAAAAATAAAGACATACAAAGTGTCATAAACACGCAGAGATAGAGTAAGCTAAATGTGCTTTGGAAAAAGTGGTGTCAGACAAGTCTTCCTAGTAGAAAGAATTGGGATGTGGCTCTTGCAGCATGAATAAAGTTTACTGTATTTAAAAGAAAGGCTGGGGATTGGTGGCAAGGACACTCATAGAATGAGAGGTATATGCAATGCTTTGATATACTGAAGTCTGTAACATGTTTCAAACATACCAGAAACCCAATAGATGTTTGAATGAATAGCCAGATAGTTATATAAAGGGTAGATTTGGAGAGTTGAGGCTAGAAAGTAGACACAGGGCCAAGCTATGAAGTAATCTGAATATTTTCCTATGAATTAGACTTTTCCTTGTTTCATAGCTTTACCAATTCTTAGACTAAACAAAACTATACATGGGAAATCCATGATGTTAAAACAACTCCATTTTCTAGGTCCTCTTTCTGTCCAAAACTTTCAGATCATTCAGCCGCTTTTTTTTTTTTTCCTAAAGATTTCCAAATGGCCTCATTGGGAGGCTCTGAAATTGGAGGCTGTATCACTTAGGATGAACTAGGTTATGTGTAGTCACAAACAGCCCCAAATCCTAGTGCTTAAAAGGACAAGGATTTACTTCTTGTTTACAGTACATGTTATTCTTGTGTCACTGGATTCATTTGGGGATGCAGGTAGGTGGACCCTCTATCATCCAGAGGTGGGAAAGACATGATGAATTGTGTGCCAGCTCTGGTACCATCCACCTGGAATTGGCACAGTTCACTTCCACTCACATTTCATTGGCCACAGCAAGTCATATGTCCCCATGGGCAGAGAAGAGGACTCCTCTCCTTTGTGCTCAGGCGAGAGAGAACCAAAATATTGGTGACCACCAGTGACCTGACCAATGAACACATCAGAAGTAGAAGAGGGTTTCACACTCATTTGCTGTGTTATTTTAGGCAACTCACTAGATGTTTCTGAGCTGCCTTTTTTTTTTCTTTTAAGTTAAAAAAAAGTATAGGATTTAATTCTAAAATTCTATTTTATTTTTTTCTCTCTTCTTATTCTTCTCTTCCTCCCTCTCTAAAGATAAGGATGAGGTGGGACATGACTGAGTACAACAGGGTCAGGTTCTTACTTGGAGCACAAGCAGACATCCCAATGAGCTTGAGAACAAGGGATGAAACTTAACCTCAGAGTCCATAAAAAATTTACAGAATTGCAAAGCGCCAAGCTAAAATATAAAAGAGTTCTTTGCACTCCGGGAAATTATTGAAGCCATAAAGATTCCTGCTCTTGCAGATGAGGCAGTTGGTGAGTGGCGCAGAGCAAATCAATAATGTCATACTTCTCACCCGGATCAAAATACTCAAGGAAATAGCTGCAAAGTAAGAGTGGGACAAAGTCTGTCTCAGTCAGTCACTGCGCTGGGTAATGTCATAGCAGAGCATAGCCTAATAGTCTGGCCTGGAATTTCAAAAGCCAAGAAAGCATTTAATCAAAATTTGGAGCCATTGTAGATTCTAAAGGATAATTACTCAGCACTCTGGCAGAGGAGAGTCCTGGAGAAAGGATCTGATAGGGGATTGTGCATATTTAAATGAATGCTGGTTTCATAACTATAAAGATTCCTCAGGTAAGACAGGGGCAAAAATAATTCTCTTTTGGAGGACTGAGAAATCAGGCATCACAGGGTGATGATTATAAAAGATTATATATCTGTTGCTCATTGTTATATCCTTTGCTTTAGCCTGGGGCCAGGCATGTCCATTCATTCATTCATTCATATGACAAAATTTAGTAAACATTTATTACGTGACAGGTACAGTTTTATGAGCTAAGGTGCAGCAACGAACTAGACAAACTAGGTGTCTGCTCTCCTGGAGTTTACATTTTAGTGAGGAAGACAGATAATAAACACGAATATTAATTTTATTATAGGAGATAGTGGTAAATGTTATGAAGACGATAAAATAGGGTCATGAGCAGAGGCCTAGGATGCTCAGGATTTACTGAGAGGAGATATTTAAGCTGAGACTGGAAAGACAAAGATCCAGTCAGGACATCTAGGAGGGAGAACATTTCCGGCAGAAGAAAACAGCAAGAGCAAAATCCCTGAAATGGGAGCAAACTTGACATGTTTGAAGAACTTCAAGAAGGTCAGTGTTTGTAGGCCAGTGGTAGGGGCAGAAGGCAGAGGGGACTAGAGAGCATAGACTCCTACAAGCAGTAAATAAAAACATTAAATTTAAAAAAGAATCCTACAGGGGCGCCTGGGTGGCTTAGTCGGTTAAGCGTCCAACTTTCGCTTAGGTCATGATCTCGCGGTTCGTGGGTTCGAGCCACACGTCGGGCTCTGTGCTGACTGCCAGCTCAGAGCCTGGAGCCTGTTTCAGTTTGTGACTCCCTCTCTCTCTCACCCTCCCCTGCTCACGCTGTCTCTCTCTCTGTCTCCTAGAAATAAATAAACAAAAAAAAAATAAAAAAATTAAAAAAAAATAAAAAAGAATCCTACAAGCCATGGTAAGGCACATAGTAGGTATTCAATAAGGGTTTGTTGAATGACCGACTAAAGTGACCAAATGCAAATATTTCCCCTGGGTGGTATAGATATTTTATGGTTGTGTTGAGACTAGAACTTGTGATTCCACCTCAGGTTCTTAACGTAAAATCACAGTAATCCCTGGTGGATTGGTACGAGGTAGTAGATTTGGCATGATAAATACTGATACCTTACATTTATTCAGCTCTTGTATTCATACATACTTGACCTTCCCACATCTCTGTAGCTATTATTATCCATTTTTGATTGATGAGGCAACTGATTCTCAGAGACTTTGAGCCACTGACCATAGTGATCACCAGCAGAGAGTGGTCAGTGGATGGTGATCTCCTCATAGATAGACTAATTTCTTTGTTCATTGCTATACCCCCAGCTCCTAGCATAGCACCTGATAAATAGCCACCACTCAGTACATTTTGTTAAATAAACAGTTAATCTGTATCTTAACAGAAATGAAATCATATTCTACAATTAGCTTCTGAACCTACTTTTTCTTACTGTGAACATTATTCATCATCAGTAAAAGTCTGTATAGTCATTTCTAATGTCTACGTTGCATATCATTGCATCTCCATTTATTTTATCAACCACCTATTATTTGTATTTGTTTTTTTTTCATATTTTTACTATTGCAGACATTTCTGCTGATAAAAAGTCCATAATCTGACATCTTTGCACATCTGTCTGATTTTTTTCTCGAGACAGACCCTCTGAAGTAGAAATACTGAATGAAATAGATGCACATTTTAGAAGCTTTGGAGACACAAACCCAAATTGCCCTTTGGAAAAATGGGATCCATTTCATGTTTCTTTTGGGTTGGTAACCCTTGAGGGTCATGGATAAAGTGCTGTATGTCTCAGAGGACAGAACTCAAAAGCACTCTTGTTATGCCAGTAGAGAGAGAGAGAGAGACAATCCCATGTAGTCTGATAGGCAGTTCAAGGAAGCCCCAATAACAGCCTTCAAAGATTTGGAAACCTAAGAGTCTGATTGCAGAAGCCAAAGGACATAATGGACACCAAACTTCATGAAAAGTAATCAATGTTAAGTTTAAATGGTGGAGGCTCTCAGAGGGTAGCCTGGAAGTGTTCAGCCAAGGAGACATTGATAGAGAAGAAGAGTCGTCATGGAGAAGCCATCAGATGGGAAAATTTATTATTGGAATTGTTTCTGTGAATTCACTTTTGAGGGTTTTCCCCCATTTCTTCTTTTTTCTCTGGGAGGCATGTGGAATGAGTGTAGTCTCTGAAGTTGGGTAGACCTAGCCTCCATTTACTCACTGTATGACCTTGGGTGGTTTCCAAACATTTCTGAACCTCAGTTTTTATATTTGTTAATTAGAGATAAAAAATAACCCCCCCATAGTATGGTTAGAGACTTAGATGACACTATTTCCATGTGTGTCATCCAAATGACAAAAACATGAGAGTCATAGGTGAAGCCCCTTATGTCCCAGTGTGTCTCCTCAAGTATTTCTGAGAGACTCTTAGGAACCCTTCTGAACTGCCAGTGTTTCTATCCCAGTGTCCCCATCATGCCACCATAGTGCTGCCTCCTTGCTAAAGCGCCAGGAGGGTCAAAACTCTGGCGGCCAGAGCTGCCTTCTGCTGATGACCCCCATGTTACTCGGGTCTCAGGAGTGGAGCACTATTCTCATTCATTCATTCAACACATATTAATTGACCACCTACCATGTGCCAGGTAATGTCCTAGGTGCTAGACATTCGGGAGTGAGAAAAACTGGACATGGATCCTGACCCCTGTGGTATTTATAATCTAGTAGAGAAGAAGGATACTGATGAAACAGTGCCATGAATAATGAAATAATATTAGAGAGTTATGAAAGAGTGTCAGAAAGAACCTATTGAGTCTGGGGAAGTGGGAGTTAGGAGAATCTGGGAAGGTTTTCTTGAAATGACATCCAAGATGATAGCTCAGGGTGGGTAGGAGTGTACAGGCAAAGGTGCCAGAGCAGGCATTCCAGAAATGGAGAAGTTGTGTGTGCAAAGGCCCTGAGGAAAGAAGGAATGTGGTGTATTTGAGGTATTAAAGGTCAGAGTGGAAGGCCTACTTCATCGTGTGTGTGGGAGAGGCACTTTGCCCTTTTTTTCTCCATATTAGAACCAAGAGCAAGATGTGGCTATTAACAAGCTTTTACTGACAATTTGGAACTAGTTGAAAAAGAAGCAAAATAGGAAATTATTTTCAATGACTGAAAAGGTCCAGATGTGTTCTCAGCTTCCCTTAACTTCCTGGCTTTATTACCTCTTTTAGCCTGCTTCTCCATGGCTGGGCCTGAGTTGCCTCCTTCCCTCATCAGAAATACTCTAGGCATTTCTATACTGTACAGTCGAGGCCAAACTGATCCCTAATTCTGAGAGAGGAGACAATTTTCCATCCCTCTCATTTAAGGTCTCTTTTCAGAATCCTCATTTCTTGCTTTAGGATTGACCAAACTTCAAAGGAATGTGGGAACATTTCTTCACTCCAGGGGAACCCCATCCCACCCACAGTGATGTAATCTGTCCCTGCCACAGAAATAGACCAATCACACATCCCATATTTTGGGTTATTTCATATTAAGTAAAGTTGGAAATGAGGCATGGACATCCTAGCCTAGATGAGGCTGTTCTTTTGTCAGAGAAATTTATTTTTAGCCCGTTCTTGTCATAGGTTCAAAAATCTTGGGGTCTAATCTCATTTAGGACCCTCTTGTGTGGCACATATGGCTTGTGTTTCCCTAGTATCCTCTTCTTCTATAGGAATGGAACCTCTCATTTCTAACTGGGTCCATGCCATCTGGATTAAAGGCTACAATACCCAGCCTCCTTTGCATCTGGGTATAGTCCTTGACTAAGTTCTGGCTCATTGGCAGTATGTAGCTATGCCATCTATAAGTTTCTGTCTTTAAAGGGAAAGAGAATTTCTTTTCTTCTTTCCTCTTAGCTGGCTGGAAGTTAGCAATGCATTGTCTTGGACAAGGTGAGCGATGGCAACACCTAGAGATGGCAGAGCAACAAGATAGAAGGAACCTGGGATTTCTGGCATCCTGGAGTCCCTACACCAGTCTGAGAGAGATACACTTTAGTATTATTTGACCACTGTAATGTGGGGGTCTGTTTTACCAACCAAACTTAGAGCTAAGTAACATAATTTATCATTGTATAAGATACATTGCCCATAGAAGGTGCTTGCTAAATTGTAGCTACCATTTATTTCTAGAGTTCTCCAGCTGACAGTAGGAACAGAATTGCAGGCACTTCAGGAGTCTTCATATAGGAATAGGCTTTAATGGAGGTGCCTTAATGGAGATGGAGCAAATTGGATTAATATAGATCTTTATGGAAAAAATGCAAAAGACAGTAATACATTTGGTAAATCTTTGTGGATGCACAGGACATTTCTTATGATGTAATAGGGATTTAAATGTGAATTTTAGTTACAGTGAAATGAAAGCATTGATTTTCTTGAAGGGGATTGAGGCTGGGAGGGAGGAAATTAGGGAGAGACTCTGGAGGCTGTTTAACTGGAAGGTGAGCAGGGTCCTTTGCACTGCATCTGATGTCAGAGCCCACAGCATGCCCTGCTGTTGCCCTACTGTCTCCGAGTGATTGTTAGTTATAAAGCTACGAAGCTGCCTTTCTATTTGACCCCTGTTTATCCGAATCAGCAAGGGGTATTGTGAACGATGAAGTTGTTCTTACAGGCCTACTCCCCTTCAGAGAAGGAGAGAGGGAGAGAATTAGAGAAGAGTTTCAGAATTTCATTGTTTTTCCCAAGTAGCCAAACACATCAATATAGCCTTGAACCTTCAGAAGGGTTGAGCCACAGCCTTCTGTGCTGGATGCCTTTTTATGGCGGCAGAACCCCAGACCTCCAACGGAAACTTTGTACTCCAGGCAAAATGTGTCTTAACTAGTACCCAGAGTCTACTTTCCCTAGAGAGAAGCACAGGAGTTTTGGATTCCAGGAAGCTCTGAGTTTGAATTTGTACTCTGCAACTTTCCTGCCAGATGTGTGAATTGGGGCAACTAAATTCAGCTCTTTTGAGGCTGGGTTTCTTCATTTATAATACAGGATTATTATTTTCTTCATATCAGTGTTGTAAGTGCTTATTATTAACCCCCAAGTTGATTTGGAAGAATAGAGTCTCGAGATGAATTGACCAGCTCAATGAAAATAAATATGCAAGCTTACAGAGAATATGAAATGCAACTACACAGCAAAACCATTATTAATCTTCCCTGTGAGAAATCAGGTGGAAATGGGCACTGGACTTAGAAGATGGAATGGTTGCAGTCCTTACACTATTATTAACTTAATGTTTCACATTAATGTTTCACGTAGTTCCTCCTATCCTCTGGACTTCTGTTTCTTCATCTTTAAAGTCCCTTCTATAATCTCTGCTGGTCTGACATAAGCTGAGCATAAATGACATGACTTGGTCATGGTCCTAGAGAGAATCAATAAAGGCCAAAGCAGTACCAGAATCCTAGTCTGAAGCTTTTTCCAGTGCTTTTAACATCTCATAAACACCAGCCTAGCAGGTTACTCTGTGCTGGGCATGGTGGCATGTGCTATGGGTACAAAGATGGAAAAACAAGTTCTCAGCCGTCAAAGGGCTTAAAATATATAGCTGGTGAGACACACACATGATCGAGGTCTTTACCAATGTCCCAGAAATCTCTTTCCTGCTCATCATCATTCCATTTGTGAAGAGAAGGCCTGTGAGCCCAGGATAAGCCTACAGCAGCTGCACCCACACCCCTTACCTCCTCACTGATTCCTGCACCTGTGCTCTCTCTCCACCTCTGGGCCTTTGCACATGCTGTTCCCACCACATGAGGCCCTCTTGCTCCTAATCTGCTGGTTTGGATCACTCATGTTTATTGGGCACTGTACCATGGGTTAAGGATGTCTTGAAAACCCAACAAACACCTTATGAAATATGGACCATTATTTTTATTTTCATTCATTTTACAGTTGAGGCAAACTGTGGCCCAGGGAAATTTCACTAACTCACTGAAAACACAGTTAGGAAGTAGCGGATCTGGAATTTGAACCTGGTCAGTGTGGATAGTTATTATACTTTCAGCTGCTAAACCATTCAGCAGCTGTTTCCTCTATGTTTCTGCCAGTCTCTTCTTTGGGTAACTCAGATATTCCCAGGCTCCCAAAGCTGAGTGTAACGAGGTCATTACTAACAGTGGTTGTACCCCCTGAAAGGCCTTGGGGTCCCCTACATTCTCTCAAAGTCTCACTCAGGTTTTGCTGGGAGTCCCAAGGAGTTTTCACATGAATTCCCAAATGATTCTTTCAGGCTGTGTTTGCTCCAGGCCTCTTTTCAGTGGCTCCTGCTGGAATCACCTTGACATTAATGTATATGCCAGGGTGGTGTTACTCTGCTTCTCTGGAAATCAATAACAACAGCAATAACTCTGACACATTTAGCAGACACTTTCTATATACCCAGATAGGCCCTCTCTGTGTATTAACTCACTTATTACTCCTAAGCAAACTTGGGAAATGGTTATTATTAATATATCCAGTTTACAGATGACAAAACTGAGGTGCAGACAGGTGAAGCAACTTGTCCAAAGTCAGAAAGAAGGAAGCAGAGTCAGGATTTGAACCCAGGTCACCCAGCCCAGAGCCTACAGCCTGCCTCACTCAGTTGGTGGGGAGGGTATGTGTGTAGGGGGAGGGGTGCTGTATTCTCACCTTCTTTCCTGAGCAGAAGCCACGCTCCATGCTGTGCAGAAATGAGTCAACTGTTGCCTCCCCCTGCATGTGTCCCACTTTGTTCCCTGGCCCTCAAAGCTGTACTGTCAGGGCCCCTAGAGCCTCACAGATGTTCCTTCAGCATCTCTCACCAGGGTTCAGACCCGGGCCTTGAGGCCAACAGCGTCCTCACTTCTTTCTCCCATCTCCACCCATGTCAGTCAACTCCTGCACATGGATCACCTGGAGGCTGCTGACCTCCCAACTCATTGGACCTGAAAGATGGCCTGCAGTCCCTTCTTAATGGGCAGAACCTCTGTTGCACCAAACAAACAATAGCAACAAGAAGAACTTCGAAATCTGCCCAACTGACTAATCATTTTCCCAGTGTCCTCTCTCTTTGCAGGGAGGTTGGAGCACATCAGAGAGAATATTTATTTACCCAAAGCTCTGAGAGCTTCTGCATTCAGTCTGCTTTTTTCCCCTTACCTTTGTCAAATGGGCATTTTATCTTGTTCAATTGGGAACATCAGAAATTGACTTTTGAAGCCCAAATTATATCCTAGGACCAATTCTGATTTTATGCTACAAAAGATCTCTAAGGAGAGCTGTGGTTAGCATTTCATTTTCTCATAGGGTAGGATGGGGACAAAAGCCAAGAGGGTCCAGTCCTTGAGGCATTCACCAGAAGGTCAATTCCCTCACTGGGTGAAGTCTTTGAAACTGAAACTAAAGCAGAGCAAAGCAGGGAGGGGATAAGGGGGGTGGGGGGTGGGGGGAGGGGTGTGTGTGTGGCAAGGCAGGAGATGAAAGCCTGGAAGCTTTCTTAAATACCAGCACAGCCCAGGCAAGCTTCCGCTCATGATGATTCCCAGCATCATAACAATGAGGTTTTTAACCGATGGTGCTGGGAGAACTGGGCAGCAACATGCAGAAGAATGAGCTGGATCACTCTCTCACACCATACACAAAAATAAGCTCAAAATAGATAAAGGACTGAATGTGAGACAGGAAACCATCAAAACCTTAGAGGACAACGCAGGAAACAACCTCCTTGACCTCAACCGCAGAAATTTCTTACTTGACACATCCCCATAGGCAAAGGAATCAGGAGCAAAAATGAACAATATTGGGACCTCATCAAGATAAAAAGCTTCTGCACAACCAGGGCAACAATCCATAAAACTAATAGGCAACCGATGGAATGGGAAAAAACAGTTACAAATGACATATCAGATAAAGGGCTAGTCTCCAAAATCTATAAGGAACTCACCAAACTCCACACCCGAAAAACAAACAATCCAGTGACGAAATGGGCAGAAGACATGAACAAATGCCTCTCCAAAGAGGACATCCAGATGGCCAACAGACACATTAAATGATGCTCAGCGTCCCTCATCATCACACTCTGTCTCTCTCTCAAAAATAAATAAAACATTAAAAAAAAATAAAACCTGAAAGGAGGATTTGTCAGGATGAACCTGGCAGGATCTGAGATCTGGGGTGCTGGAGGCTCAGGTTTCAAGGCCTCTGTGGTTGGCAGTGATGACAGGGGTCCAGGATGCTTTGGCAGTGTCCATGCCATCATGGGAGGGCAGGAAGGTTGGGCAGAGACTCTTCTGCCTGATGATCACTTCACCTTTCACTTGTGCTTTCAGTGGTAAACACTGTATCACTTCTTCCCACATCATTTGCCACAATCAATTTCAACTGTTCCTGGCCCAAACCTCTGCCAAGAAGAAACTTCTTTAGAATCACTGGGTGAAAAATTGGGCTCAGTTGTTAGTTGAAGGCTGGCAAATTTCACCATCTCCCCACAGACAATACATCAAATACAATTGCAAATGGGCTTCAAACACAGGCATAATGAATTGGCCACATACTTAGGACTTGGAGCTGAGCTTGCAGTGCAAACTGAGTTTTACATGCATTTTTCTCTACCACAGTTGGAGCCTTTGCTTACAAGCCTCAGTGGAGATTTCAGAAGTCTTAGGGCATCAAAGTCTTCGAGACTCATATGGTTATTGTATGGCCCACCAAGTCCATTGCTAGGTATCATCCCCAGACACCTGGAAACGTGTGTGCCTGAAAATCATGGCAACATTCTTCATAATAGCCTGAAACAGGAAACCCTACAAACGTCCATCAACTGGAAAATAGACAAACAAATGTAGCATATCTCTACCATGGAATGCTACTCAGGAATAAGAAGGAACAAGCTACTATGCATGCATGGCATGGGTGAACCTAAAAATAATTATGAAACGTTGCAGAAAAAGCCAGACAGAAAAGACTACATAATGTATGATTCCATTTATATGAAATTTCTAGAAAAGGCAAAATTAGAGAGTGCAGAAGCTGATTGGTGGTGGTTTGGGACTGGAGCTCTGAGCGGGACTGAGAGCAAATGGGCCAGAAGAGTGAGGGACAGTTCTAAAACTGGGTGGTGGTGATGGTTTCCTCAGTGTGGAAATTTACTGAAACGTACTGACCTGTACACTTGTAGTGGTACATTTCATGATATGTAAATATTTCAGTAAACACACGGCAACTAATAAACAAAATCCTCTGGGCTTCTTTCCCTCCCATCCTTCCTTCCTTCTTTTCTCTCCCTGTCTCTCTCCTTTCCTCTCCAAACATTTGCTAACCCGTAAAAATGTTACCAGCCCTGTTCTGGGCACTGCAGTATTCATTTGTCCATTCACTTAGCAAGTATTTATTGAGTACCAGCTATGTGCCAGGCACTGGCTGGGGGATTGGGGATACAGTGGGGAATAAAATGAAGTCTGTGTCTTTATGAAGAATGCATTTCACTGGGACAGACAAATATAAACATTATGTCCGGAAGCCATGGGTGTTTTGAACAGAGAAGGACCATAGAAGAATGGTAAGCAGTCATTCTGGATAGAGGTCAGGACCTGAATGGAGTGAGGAATGAGCCCTGTGACTGCCTGCGGGAATAACAGACTACAGAATAAGGGGAACTCTCAGGTGAGGATTCGCTCTGTGTGCTGGAGGAACAGCAAGGAGGCCAGTGTGGCTGTAGTAGAGGGAGCACCATGATGAGGCAGGGAGGCAGGGGCCAGATGGGGTGGGCCTCTTTTGCCATAGTAAGGGCTTTGGGTTTTATTTTAAGAATAAGAAACCTTTATTTTAAGAATAGAAATAAGAATAGAAACTTCTGTATGGTTCACAGCAGTATATGACCGCATCTGACTTCTATCTTAAAAGGGACTCTGATCCTCTGGCTGCTGGAAACGGTACACAGGGGCTATTTGGAGGCTGTTGCCCGGATGGGAGAGGATGGTGGCTGGCACTCAGCTGATAGTGTGGCCCCAGTGAGATGTGCTCAGAAGTGAGATCTATTTTGAAGGTAGGCCTGACAGGATTAGACACTGAAGAGCTTGGAGGCTACAAAGAGCTAATAATGTAGCAGGAGAAACAGAGCTATAAAGGCAATAGCTATAATGCACATTTACTGAGCATTTACTCTGCTAAATACATCTTTTAATCCTCACTATGAGGTCAATGTTATGATTATCACCATTTTACAAATGGGAATATTGAAACTCCCAGGAGATTAAGCAATCTGCCCAAGGTCAAGCCTCTAGTAGTACATGGTAGAGTTGGGCTTTTAACCCAGGCAACTCAATTCAGACCTTTTCTTCCTTTCTTTTTTACTGTTTGTTTATGGGGGGGGGGGGGAAGGGAGGGAGAGGGGGAGAGAGAGACAGAGAAAACAAGCAGGGGAGGGGTATAGAGAGAAGGGGACAGAGGATCTGAAGCTGTCTCTGGGCTGACAGTCCAACACAGGGCTCCAATTCACGAACTGTGAGATCATGACCTGAGCTGAAGTTGGATGCTTAACCAGCTGAGCCACCCAGTGCCCCCAGACCCTACTTTGTTAACCACTTTGCCATACTATCTCTGTGTGCTGAGGATTAAAGTAGAACCAGATATGTGCCAGGTGTGTGGATGCAGGTTTGGATGAAGAGGAAGAGAGGGCTTCGTGGAGGGGGAGAACTTGGACTACAATTTGAGAAGAGAACAGGAGTTCTCCAGGGGACAAGGTGCAGATGCTGTTCCAAGCAGGGGAGGAGTATGTGCAAAGTTACTGGGGCATGATCCAGGTTGGCATGCACCTAAAACAGCCCATGATTCCACAGAGGCACCCGGGTGGCTCAGTCAGTTAAGCGTCCAATTCTTGATTTCAGCTCAGGTCATGATCTCACAGTTCATGAGTTCAAGACCAATGTTGGACTCTATACTGATAGCACAGAGCCTGATTGAGATTTTCTTCCCCTTTCTCTCTCTCTCTCACTCTCTCACTCTCTCACTCTCTCACTCTCAAAATAAATAAACTTAAAATAAAAGGCCTATGATTTCACAAAGTTTGAGCATAGGACACAGGGGAAATGAATTTGGAGAGGGAGGCAGAGGGCAGATCCTCAAGAGCCTCCTGTGTCTGGCCAAGGAGTTTGGAATGTCTGGGCAGCAGGTGTTTCCCTAAATAGTGGGTGCATGGCACAGGCATGAAGCAGAATGGTTATAGGAGATGTACAGGCAAGTACATTGGTTTAAATGGTTGTGGATTTCTTATCCACCTATGTTAGTGTGAATTAGAAAAATATATCATTAGCTTATCAAATCTGTACTTTCATAGATACTGCTTAGGATGGGAGAAAAGTTTTTAGAAACAGTTGATTGAAAGGAAGATGCCATGTCATTAATAGTATAATTGGAAGATTATTCACGCTGTATTGTTTGCAGTGTTGAAAAATTAGGAACCACCTAATTGCTCATCAGTTGGAGACTGGTTGAAAAATGGGGCAAACAAACACAAAGCAGCCCTAAAAAATGAGGAAGTTTTTACATTGTGATATAAAACAAGCTCTAGGGTGTATTGTTAAGTCATAAAAGCAATTGGAAGAGCATTATGCCCTGTATGCTTCATTTTTGTTTAAAAATGTTATACATATGTGCATTCTTGTGTGTGTTTGTGTCTGTGTATATGTCTATTTGCTTATATATTAGCAGACATACAAGAAACAGATACAGGTTGTCTTAGTTTGCTCAGTCGGCTCTAACAAAATACTATAAACAGGGTGGCTTAAAAGCATCACAGTTCTGGAGGCTGCAAATTCTAAGATCAAGATACCATCTGGTTATGTTCCAGTGAAGGCTCTTTCTGGTTCATAGCTTGTGCCTTCTCACCATGTCCTCACAAGCCAGAAGACATTAAGAAGCTCTCTGGGGTCTCTTTTATCAGGGCACCAATCCCATTCATGGAGGCTTCACCCCCATGACCTAACTGCCTCCCAAAGGCCCCCACCTAACACCATTCAATGGGGGTTAAAATTCCAAATTGTGAATTTTGTCGGGAGACACAAATATGCAGACCATAGCAGTGTTGGTTGTGTCTGAGAAGGGGACCTGGGTGAAATGGAAGGATGAAAGAGTTTTTACCATGTTTCCTTTTATAATTTTTACGTTATGCATTGAACCATACAAGTGCATTCAAAATACAGTTCAGTTATTTATTATCAATGCATCCAGGTCATATATGTGGTGAAGATCATTATGGCAAAATATGCAAATTGGATGTCTGATACTCATATGGAGGCAGTGGGGAGTCACAGAGGGCTGAGCAGGTGAGGAGAGTTTCATAATGGGCTTCACTGGGTAATCGGTTGTGTGCAATACTTGTCTTCATTTATTTTCTTCCACCCCTTTTTACATTTATGTTCTCTATGTATTTTCATACTAATCTTCTGGGCTGGGCCCCTTGGCAAAAGTAAGCACTGTTCATCAGAATATGTATCTGTGATGTAGGCCTGAATCACCCCAGTTGTGTCCAAATGGTCTGAGCCATTGTCTATGATGACCCTGAGGGCTTCAGTGCCAGACCTGGTCCAGCACCCCCTCTGCCTCTTACTTTCTGGATGAACCCAATCAAGTCATTTCCTTCTTTCTCTTGAGCCTCAGTTTCTTCTCTGTAGAGTTGAGATGACAATACTGCCTTTGTCCCAGAGATACCATGGGAAAGAAATAAGGTGCCACATGCAAAGGGTTTAGCACAGTTCAAGGAAAAGATTAAGGATACTTAATGCACTGCCACCATTAAAGCATAGAACCTACTTGGGATTCTCTCTTTCCCACTCTGTCCCTCCCCTGCTTACACTTGCTTTCTCTCAAAATAAATAAACTTAAAAAAGAAAGAAACATTCCAACACTTACCATAGGTGCTATGGAATGTAAAGGAGCCTTTATCTTTGCGGATTTTATGGTTTTGTTACAGAGCTCTAACATCCTCCTGAAAATAAAACATTAAACATGAAACAAACAAACAAACAAACAAAACCACTATGTACCATTAGTGGAACATGAAGTTATTTCAGGAACTACACAGACAACTATCAGATCACAAAGTGCCTGCATTTCCCCTCTCATATCTTCTTTGGTCTTTCTGAGGTCTCAAGAAGAATGTCTCAGTAAGTGCTGATGTGCCTTGAACACACTTCTAACATTTCCCAATCTCATTCTGTAACAGAGAGAGAGAGTTATACCTTTATACTTTATCTCTTTATACCTTTTTCTATGGCATATTATTTCTTCCTGGTTTTCTTATAATGGTATTGGATAAAAGATTAAGTCAGCTCTGATGTTGGTATCGCTTAGGTATGGAAAAACATCATGAAGATGGGACCTGAATGACAGAAAGTGTGAGTGAGTTGTGATTCCAGAGGTGCTGGAAGAATGAGATGATGTAAAATCAGAGGATGCTCAGAGTGGCTGGAGTGGGTCAGGAAACACTTCCTTGAGGGAGTTGGGAATGATCTGGGGGTTAAGGATGCAGAAAGAAAAGAGTTCCAGGGAAGGGAATCCATAGACATGGAAGGCTTTCCCCAGGCCTCTTGGGAATAGGGTTCTCACACTGTTCTTCCTGTCTGAATTCCAGTGTCTCTTCCTCAATAGAAGCCTTTCCTGACCTCATTCCAGACAGGCCCCCTGTGTTATGCAAGACTCTTGCATCTACCTTTGCCTTTTTTTCCCCCTCAGAATACTTACCAGTCTGTAATTATGTATGTATTCATATATTAATTGGCTTACTGCTGGAGCCTGCTCACCATGCCTTGTTACATGCTAAGCTTTTCTAGAGAAGAAACTGCCCATTTTTGTTACTGGTACATCCTTGCTGTCCTTTGGAGTGTTTGGCACAAGGTAGGGACTCAATCATTTATCTGATCAATCAGTCCATTAATTCATTCGTTAATGGTTGTGTTTTCCACCCAAAGGCAAGGAAAAGAGAACTGGTCCCTGGGGGGTTTGAGGCTGTTGTCTAAAGCTCCCCAATGTAAGTATAAAATGTATTTGAAGCTTTCCTTTTATCTAAGTGTACAAGTGGGTGGTATTCTGCAGCACCATAGATCTGTTTGCTTTAATCTAACAGTCATGTTTTCAATTACTCATTGATAAAATAATTTAACTTTTTTCCCCTAAAACATGTTCTAGTAAATTGACTTTCCGGGAAGACACACCATCTTCTTTCTGTGGCTTCAGCCATCCCCACTGCACGCCCTGTTTTGAGAAGCATGTCTTTGGAAGCCTTTTAAATTTTTTAGCAGATTTCATAGCTGTGATGCCAACTACCCAGGGACAAAGTCGAAGCTGCCTCTGGATTCTTGGGTCTCTTCTCCCATCCTTCTTTGTTTTCCCAATTTTGCCCACACTTTCTGCTGCTCTTACTCAGTTCTCTCACTTGTTCCTCTGATATATGACCTAAAAAGTATAGGCTCTTAGAGTATAGCTGGACTCTATTATATACATTAGCATATCTAAACCTTACTTTACAGATAGAAACTGAGGCTCAGAGAGGCAGTGTCCCTTTCCTGAGAGGGTGCCAGTACCATCTGCGTTCATGTGCTGCCCTCTCTGAGGGATTATGGGAAAGGCCTAGGCTCTGAAAGCAGAAACACCTGAACTTGCACTTTGGTTCTACCACTTGGGTAGGACTTGGTGACCAAGTGAACTTGGATAAATATCAACCCTTCTGTAAGCTTCAGCCCTTCCTCTGTAAAATGGGGCTGATGGCATCTCACCCCACAGAAAGGAAATGCTCTGCTCCTACATGGCCCCATGTCCATCTCCGTCATCTCACACACTGGCTTCCTCATAGCTCCAGTGATGTGTCCTCCTACAGCCCCTCAGAGACCATTCCAGCACCCCCCATCCACCCTGGACCCAGAGATTCTAGAAGAAATTCTCCTCTGTCACTTTGCACATCCATCCAGAGTTAGAAGGCAGCTGTTTTAAACTAACGTTGATGCATCATCTCATTTAATCCCTACAGCGTCACTCCAGGGTAGACATCCCCTATCCCCATTTTCAGAGGGAGACACTGATACTTGGGGATTATACTGCTAACGGGGCCAGACAAGGAGCAGAATCCAGGGTCGCCTGACTGTAGAGACCATGCTCTTAACAGGCAAAATGACCACTATGTGTAAGCAAATATGCCACCTTCAATGTAAGAGCAAAACTCACTCTTTTGAAAAAATGTATTCAGGGACATCTGGGTTGCTCAGTGGGTTAAGTGTCCGACTTCAGCTCAGGTCATGATCTCAACGGTTTGTGAGTTCAACCCCGAGTCGGGCTCTGTGCTGACAGCTCAGAGCCTGGAACCTGCTTCAGATTCTGTGTCTCCCTCTCTCTCTACCCCTCTCACGCTCATGTTCTGTCTGTCTCAATCTCTCTAAAATAAATAAACTTTAAAAAGAAAAGAAAAAAGAAAAGAAACCAAAGCAGACAGCACGAGGCTGACATCTCCAGCTGCTGTTAGTAAGCAGAACTTGATGCCTTCGCCTCAGTTCCAGCCCTTTCCCCAGCCTCCATCTCCATCCTTCAGGGCCAGCTCACACCCACAGCCTTCTGGACACTAACGGCTCCATCCTGGATGCTGGGGAACCACTGCCAGGCTTTTGGCAGCTTGGAGTTTCTTGAAATCTCCTGGCTTCAAGGGCCACCTGTGTGATTCATGCTGCCCTCCCTTCTCCTGCCCACCTGGAAAGCCCCAGTCTGTCAAGTTCTTACTTTGCTCTGAAATGCTTCCCCCCACACTTAATCATGCACTACCCTGAGGCCAGACTTTGAGGGGAAGTAGAGGTGACTGGTTGGGTCTTCTCGGCACCATCTAAGTGGTGTTTCTGGTGAAACCCTGTGGCCTTTAGACTTAGAGAAAAGAATTTATTGTTTTTCAGCTAGAATTTTTTGTTCACCATTATCTTACTTCTCTTTCTCTTCTTTTTCCTCATCCCTTTCCCTCTCTCCTTCCTCCCTTTCTGCCTCCTTGAGCCAAAATCAGTGACAAACTGCTCATCTCTCATGGATCCCCTTGAATTTGGACTCGCATCAATGAGTCAGTCAGTGGTGGGTTCAGCATTCCACTCAAGGTCTGAGAGCTCCAGAGCTTTTTGGCCTGTCTCCTGGTAATATGCTAATACATTATCCTGCCTTATAGTATTTGCTTTTTTACAGGAAGCTCAAAAAAGTGGACCCTATAGTGGCCTGTCAGATATTAACTGGCCAGTCAGGAGACTTACACTGAGGCAGGAAGGCATTCTGTCAGAATTCTCCAGTCATACCAGAAGGGTGACTCTGCCTCATAAAGCTAACAGGAAAAAAAATTGTTTTTCGAGCTGGAAGGAACCTCAGAGAAAGTCTATTCCCTGGTGGCATTTTCCACATGATGAAGAGGAGGCCTAGAAAGGTATTTGAACCCATGCCTTGTGATCCTCTTTGTAGGTCTCTGGGTATGACTGAGGTTAGAAGGTGACACTTGGTTTCTGTACCCTTGAGCCCCAGTGATAGAGGTCAGGAGGTTCCTCCAGCTATCTGGGGATGATATCCCTGTCCTCCCTCCTTGCGCCATCTTCCAAGGAGCTAGGAGTTAGGCAGAGGATCCCCTCCTATCCCCCACTAGGCCCACTCTCCTGTACTCAGTTGGGGCCCCTGGGGACCTCTGTCATGACTCCAGGAGGCTCTGGGGAGGGAGGGATGATCCCACACACTCCCCCCTCCCACACAATCCCTTACATGTTCCCCACTTCAAGGGAGAGAGAGGGGGAGGGAGATGGCAGTGACTGAGAGCTCCGTCCAATGCCAAGTATCGATCTGGCTCTGGGTGTTGTCATGGCAACAGCTCTTCCACTTAGGGAGAGATCAGCTCACCACCATAAGGAGACAGGCTACCCTTCCCTCTCCTGAGACCCCTAGCTCCCTGCCCTCAGCTGTCCTAGTTACTTGTCTGTCTGCTCTGGACAATCATCCTGGGCTACCACCAGCCTTCTCCTCTCCATCATGCTCCCACACCCTTCCCCCTCCCCTCCTGTCCTTCTCATCTCTCCTCTCCCTACACTCTGCCCACTAGCTATCACTCCTGCAGTCCTTAGGGCCACCTCTCTCCTGGGCACACATAGAGATGCAGGGAATGAGAGAGAATGGAATCTCTCTTTGAGCCTGGATGCTTGAGGCAGCCTCTTCTTCCAGCAAGCTGCTCTCCCCACAGCTCCCCAGCCAGCAGCTTTCTCCAGGGGAGCAGGCATGATTACTAAACCACTTTGTCTGCCTGAGAGCACCTGGAGAGAAAGGAGCACAGACTTACTGTCAGACCATCTTGGGTTCTAGTCCCTGCTCTGCCACTTACCAGCTTTGCAACAGACAAGAGATTCAGTTTCCTCAGCTAAAAAAGAAAATAACAGTATGATAACAGCAGCCACCTCAACAGGTGGTTGTGGGGATACAATGAGATGCCAGTAGCAGCTCACATTTACTGAGCCCTGGCTATGTACGAGGCACTATGTGTCACTCAATCCTCTGAAATAGCTACATTTGCTGTCCCCACTTAACAAATGAAAAGTTAAAGTTTAGAAAGATCATGTAAGTCACCAGTGGTTACCAGCCTGGGAGTGGTGTGGGCAGTCTTTGATCCCATTGAGACTGAAACCAGGGCTCTTGGGTTTGAATTCTATGCTTTCTTGGTTACCTAGTGGCAAGCAGATTGTCTGGCACACAGTAGGTGGTGGATATCTATCACACCCTGCCCTGGCAGTCCATTAATTACATCATTTGTTATGTACCTAACATGTCCCAGGTGTTAGAAATACAATGATAAATTACACACAATCTTTGTCCTTGAAAGACTTACGAGGCTATAGCAGGAGACAGTTATGCAGATATCAGTGGTGTGGTATAGGGGTTTGAGCCCAGGCTCTGGAACCACTGAGTTTGAGTACAAATGTCACCTGCCCAGGGTACCAGCTGAGTGATCGTAGGCATGCTGTTGCACCTTTCTGGATCCTTGTCTCATCTATACAATGGGGCTTTGAATAGAATCTGCCTTAGAGCAAAAAATAAAATGTGCACACAACCCAGCACAATGCCCAGAATAGATAAAATCCTCTGTAAGAGGACAGAGTCAGTTTTTTTTTTAATTTTTTTGATGTTTTATTTATTTCTGAGAGAGAGAGAGAGAGAGACATCATGAGCAGGGGAGGGTCAGAGAGAGAGGGAGACACAGAATCTGAAACAGGCTCCAGGCTCTGAGCCAGCTGTCAGCACAGAGCCCGACACGGGGCTCGAACCCACGAACCGTGAGATCATGACCTTAGCCGAGGTCGGACGCGTAACCGACTGAGCCACCCAGGTGCCCCAAAAGTCAGTATTTTTATTAGCAGCTCAATTACACTAGAACCAGGAAGAGGAAGTGGTCAGTACTCTTTGGAGGAATCAGGAAAGGCTACACGAAGATAGTGAGACTCTTGGCAGAATCTTGGAGGAACAGCTGTTTGCCAGGCAGTCCAGGAGAAGCAAGTTATCTAAGGGACAGGACTGATCTGGAGCAAAAGCATGAGGCAGTCTAGTGTGTGTGTGAGGAAGGGCATACGGTATGAATCGCAATAGCAGCGTTTATGGAGTATTTTACTCTGTGTCTGGCATCACTTTAGGTCAGTGGTTCTCCCTTCTGGCTGCACATTTTTAAAAAAACCTGCAGAGGTTTGTGTTTTGTCTGTTTTACTATGAATGCTGAGGTCTATCCCTAGAGATTCTTTTTTAATTGGTCTGGGGTGGCCCAGCCATCATCTCCTTTGGTGATGCAAATATGAATCCAGGATTGCAAAGCTCTGGTCTCTATTTTAGAAGTATTAATTCATTTAATTTCCATGATAACTCTTTGAAGTTGGTACCAAGGCTTAGGAGAAAATAAATAACTTGTCAAAAAAGTTGTAAACATTGAATCAAGGCAGATCTGATTCCAAGTAGTCTCTTAAGCACTATGCTGCAGATGGAGTAAAGAGTTTTAAGAGGGAAATCAGAGATAGCAAGATGGAGAGGATGGTGGGTGGGTGGCTAATTGGTGCCATTTGGGCAGCTACTCTGATTGACAGCTTTGTGTCCCCATCTCCTGTGGCACCAGGCATGGATGCCATTTTCCTGCAAATATGTCCTGCATGTGCTTTAGGGATCAGGACCTATGCTGCCTTGTCCTGTCCCTAGTCCCAGTCTTCGCTAAGATGGACACTCAAGATTGAACATCTATATGAACCACCACAGAATGGATCTTATTAAAATGCAGATTATGTGGTATGTGGATAGCTCTGTCAGTTAAACATCTGACTCTTAATTTCAGCCCAAGTCATGATCTCATGGTTTGTGAGTTCAAGCCCTGCATTGAGCTCCTTGTTGACAGCACAGAGCCTGCTTGGGATTCTCTCTCTCTCTCTCTCTCTCTCTGCCCCTCCCCTGCTCATTCTCCCTTTCTCTCTCAAAATAAATAAATAAACTTTAAAAAATTATAAAAATTGGGCTAATCATCATCACCAACAAAATCTGGATTCTGTTCTTCAGGATGAAGAAGAAAATATCTATTGTGCAGGTAACTAGCAGCCCCTAATATGGTTATCTTGGGCAAATGACTTTCACTCTTGGGCTCCATCTCTGCAAATATAAAATGAAGTTGGACTTAATGATCAAAAAGATTCCACTCAGCTCCAAAGTACTCAGATATTATGACTCTGTACCTAAACTTATTTATCAGTGATGTTCAGGGAAAAAGAAAGACGCCTGATCATTCCTCTCATGCAGTACTCCAGGTGTCCTCATTCTTAGGAAATGTCAGAATCTATCTTGCACCTGTCCATCAATTCATCTATACATGTATTACAAGTATTTTGAGTACCTGCTATCTGCTGAGTACTAAGGGTACAGCTGGGAATAAGACAGATGCTCTTGCCCTCTTACAGCTTACACTTTGTCTGGAAGACAGACATTAGCAAATAATGCTTTGTGTCCAATATGTTGTGTTCAAATGTTCAATAAACTGCTATAATGAAAGTAGATCACTACATGCATGCTATAAAGAAGATGTGGGGTGTAAATTAGATGGAGGAGGGAGAGAAAATCTCCCCAAGAATTTATTTTGAAGCTGAGACCAGAAGGAGAAAGAATCAGTTATGCAAAAAGTCAGAGGAAGTGCATTCAGACACAGAGAACAGCAAGTTCAGACACAGGCCCTGAGGCAGGAAAGAGCTGGGCTCATTCTAGGAAATGAAAGATGGCCAGGGTGTCCAACTGTCATCAGTAAGTAGGAGGCTGGCGTGGAATGAGGATGGAATGGTCAGTAGATATCATAGCTTATAGTTCCACATATGCTCTGGGAAGGATTTGGGATTTTATTCTAAGGACAGGGGGAAGTCATTAATGTATTTTAGGCAGAGCTAGAGCAAGGCTGACATAATCAAATCTGCATCTTTACAGACCCTCTGGATGTTGTATGAATAAAAGATTTGGAGGGAGGCAGAGTGGAGGTGAAGAGCCCTTTAGAAGGCTATTGCATCTGTCTGAATAGGAGCTGAATATTGGATGGGGATGGTGAAGAAAAGAAACTGTCACTGAGTTATCTGGTACATTCACCCATCCAGCCACCCATCCATTCATGCATCAATCCACTTAGCCATCCATCCATCTTTCCATCTATCCATCCATCCGTCTATCCATCCATCCATTCATCTGTCCATCCTTCTGTCTATCTATCCATCTACTTAAGCATCCCATCCATTCATCTACTCACCTACCTATTCAAGAAACATTTATCGGGGCGCCCGGGTGGCTTAGTCGCTTAAGCGTCCGACTTTCACTCAGGTCATGATCTCGCGGTTCGTGGGTTCGAGCCCCGCGTCGGGCTCTGTGCTGACTGCCAGCTCAGAGCCTGGAGCCTGTTTCAGTCTGTGACTCCCTCTCTCTCTGACCCTCCCCTGCTCACGCTGTCTCTCTCTCTCTCTCTCTCTCTCCTAGAAATAAATAAAAAACATTAAAAAAATAATTAAAAAAATAAAAAAAAAAAAGAAACATTTATCAAGTGTCTATGTGCCAGGTTCTATACTAGATGTGTTGGGTGAATAAAACGGTTTATTCCCTCCAGGAGTTCACAGGTTAGAAGCATAGAGAGAGACACACACAAACAAATCTTACAGCTCAGCACAGGCCATGATAACAGTGAGTTCCAAGAGGTGTGGAAAGAGACTTACCAGTGGTGATCTGTTTGCCTAGTGCCAATGGGAGGTGAAAAGCACAGTGTGATTCACAACTCCGGTTGCCAAGGGTGAGGACTTTTCTGGGCCGCAGTGAAATAAACACATTTGAGGGCAGTAGCAAGACAAGGAGAAGTTGACAGCCTTGGAATTTGGCTTGGGAATAGACAAAAATCCCAGGAGAATCTAGGAAGTAGACACATCCAGAACAGATTGAGCTTTCCCATGAATTTATCCTATAGGGTCTTTCTGCAAAAGTTTGAGGCCTCCTTGTTGACAACCCACTGGTAATTTATTGGCTGGACTCCAGTGGCTGTCAGTAAGAACAGGACTGGCTGTCTCTGCTTTAGGCATCAAACAAACCCTTCAAACTAGGATGCCAACGTTCTGGAAACAGAGAAACCATTGGGCCAAAACCAGATGGGTTCAGATAAGCAGTACAGTATCATAGTCAAGGATGCAGGTTTTGCAGCTCAACTGCCTGGATCCAAATTCAGCCTCTGCTGCCTGCTAGCTGTGTAATCTGGCAAGTTATTTAGTGTCTGTCTGCCTCAGTTTCCTATTTTGCAGGAGAAAAGAATTGTACCTTCCTTGTGAGGGTTAAAAGACAATATTGCTACAGTGCTTAGATCAGTGCCTACAACATGATAGGCAATGTATGTGTGTTTGTTAATAAGATCTGCCTTTAGTTCTTTTGTTCAGCTCTGTAGACAGATTTTCACGGTGAGACCATGTGCTACCTGGCTTCGAGGAGACTGGAACCTGGGAAATGCATCCCAGGGGATTGTGCTAATACCAGGTGTTGTACTGGGTCAGCCAGAATGCTGTACCTTTCTTCCATTAAACCAAAGCTCCTTGGAATGTTTGCCCTAATGACCTTAACTTCTTATTCCCAGGACCTTGTTTTTTGTTTTTTGTTTTTTTTTTTTTAATGTTTTATTTATTTCTGAGGGAGAGAGAGACAGCATGAGCAGGGGAGGGTCAGAGAGAGGAGGAGATGCAGAATCTGAAGCAGGCTCCCGGCTCTGAGCTAGATGTCAGCACAGAGCCCAATGTGGGGCTGGAATCCACAAACTGTGAGATCATGACCTGAGCCGAAGTCGGATGCTTAACTGACTGAGCCACCCAGATGCACCTATTCCCAGTACCTTGTTACTCATTTCCAAGACTGTCCTTCTGCCAGCTCCATGTTCCAGTAGGTAGAGAGTATACTATAGTGGAACAAGCTTAGGTTTGGGAGTCAGACTTATTTCAAACCACTCAGCTATGTGTAGGTAACTTAACCTCTCTGAGCCCTGTAGGTTTAACTTTAAAGTCATAAATAATGATGAACTTGAGAAATCCTGGAATAAAGTAGTTGAAGCCCAAGTTCAACTGGGCCATAGTGGAGCAGACAAACTTGAGGGGATAGAAGCCACAGAAGTCAGAAAGGCATAAAACAATGGTTGAGTGTGGATACTGGAACCTGACCTCCTGGGCTCAAATCTTCCAATTTCCTCTTTTTATATTCCATTTGGGTCTGGTAAACCATGTGCCCAAAGTCATGGCTCCATAGCTGGGGCAATGCTAGTGTGTTCTCCTTTGACCCTCAGTCCCAGACCTCAGAGCATCGTACCAAGCTCTTCTGACAGATGAAGGGTTGTCATCCTCCTTTAGATTTAGTAACTGGGGGACTAAGTTGTTAAGAACTTAGGTCAAGCAGGTCCAGCTGGTACATTCTGTTACAAAGTCTGCCCAACAAAGAGGCCCACTCTTGGAAAAGTGTGAAGTGGATGAATGCTTATATATTGGGGTTCACATCCCTTTGCCAAGTTTTTTTCATATGAGCTTTAAATGAGCTCAGTTAATTCCTACCTCATAAGGTTGTGGTGAGAAACTAAACTTGTTTGCCTTTCACAGAATTCCTAGCCCAGTGCCTTGAACTCAGTAGAAACTTAATGCTGTGTCCTTTGAAACCACCACATGTACAATCTCTAGACTTATCTATTGACAGTAGCAGGTGATGAACATCTTTGTTTAATTCAGTCCCAGATTCTCCTCCTTGCCCCAGGCATATAAGCACAGCATATTAATATGACCCCTGGGAGTTTTTAAGGTTTTGCTTGGCTTAGCTGGGGATGGGGATGGGGTTGTGGAGGAGCCCATTCACCAGTGTTTAGGAGTCTTATGCAGACAGACCTGTATGGTGAAACTTTTCCAAATTCAATTACCAGCTGAGCAGTGAAGGCAGCTGTGTTTAGACAAGTCTTAGTTTGAACATACTCCCTGCCTTCCACTGTTTGCCTCTCAGTAGCTATTACCCCCATGACCTGACTCTTCTTTCTGGAAATGAGTTGTGTAAAATGGCCTTTGTTAGGCAAACCTGAATTTGAATATTGTCCTACTGTCACACCTCACTGACTCTAAGATGGCTTTGGTTATAAAACACCAGTTTTTATATATCACCAAGCTGCCTCCAAATTATGACATGCCATTCAATTATAAAACACATAAGTACTTTAGGTATCATTAAATGTGAAAAAATGTGCTTTTTAGAGTCACTTTCCCTTTCTAAGGAACAAGGTGAGGAAACTAACATTTAATAAGCACCTCCCATATGCAAACCCCTTAAGTCGTATGCAATTTCATCTCATCTTCAAAGTGTGAAAACTAGGGGCACCTGGGTGGCTCAGTTGATTAAGTGTCTGAATTCATCTCAGGTCATGATCTCACGGTTCATGGGTTCGAGCCCTATGCTGACAGCTAGCTCAGAGCCTAGAGCCTGCTTTAGATTCTGTGTCTCCCTCTCTCTCTGCTCCTCCCCTACATGTGCGCTATCTCTCTCTCTCTCCTAAAAATAAATAATAAAATATTTTTTTTAAAGTGTGAAAACTAATACAGGAAAGCCTCACTAAAGTAGAGTCAGAGGCTAGAAGAGGGAGCCATACCACTCAATGTCAATTACAGGAAGACTTGTCAATTATAGACTCCAACAGAACAATTCTCAATAGCAAAGAATCATCAATTGCAAGCCCCAACAGGAAAAGAGTACATCTCCTACCAGAAATTGACCACCCCTATGACTCAGCCAGTGAGAAATCATCATCCTGCTTTTCTCCAAAAGACTTTCCTTCAAAACAGTCCCTCCCAGCCTCCTCTTCCTTCTTTATAAAATAAATTACTCTCCTATATTTGTTGGACTTGCCTATGGTTTTGTGTAACTTGCATGTTCCAAATGACAATTTTCTGCTACTCCCAAATAAACCCATTTTTCCTGGTAAAATAACTTTTACTTTTAAGGTTAACAATAGCAACACTGGGGATGGATATTATCATCACCTTCCCTACTTTACAGAATAAGAAATTGAGACTCAGAGAAGTTTGGGTTTTCCTAAAGGCATATGACTCATGACTGACCAAGCTTGGAATGCTCTTACATGTTGCCTTCTCTGGGCTGCTTAATAGTGAGTTCCTCATCACTGAGGGCAGTCCAATATGGGATGGATGCCCACATGGTGGCAATGTTGGAGAGGAAATCTAATCAATAGATGACTGGCACAGTCCTCTATATACTTGTAAAACACATGCACGAATCCCTATTTCACAAAGGGAGAAACAGCCTCACAGAATTTAAGTGACTAATGTGAGTAAATTAACCAGCTGGGACTTGAACCAGACCTGTCTGGCTCCAGAGTCCTTCTTTCCCAGAGTCTGCTGGGAGGAGTAGAGGAGTTGAAGCAGACAGTAAGTAGACAATTAAATAGGCAGAATTATTATGAACATAATTGTAAAAGCTGTGAAGGAAATAAACTGGGTCATACGATAAAGTAGAAATAGGTGGAGAAAGGTCTCTCTCAATTGAGTGATCAGGAAGGACTCTCAGAAGAGAGGGAAACATTGAACTTTCACACCATCCTGGCTAGAGGATTAAATCAGGTAGTTCATGCAATGTACTCAGCATATTTGGCACCTAGGAAGTGCCCAAAAATTGGTAGCTATTATTAAGAAAAGTAAAATATTTCCTCAAAGATCATTGTGGAATCAAGGGGGCAGCATGCTTTGTCCCACCTCCAAAATCTAGATCTTTTCTCTCATGGAATAGGAGAGAGGAAGACAATTTGGGGACACAAGAGGCTTGGCAAATGGTCCTTGGCAGGCTCAAGGCTACAGCACCTGCTGGCAGCTTTCTCATTCAGTGTTTGGTGACTCCCCCACAGAGTGGAGAATGCCAAGGGGCTAAAAGTCATTTCTGCCTGCCATGCAGTAGCTGTGTGACCTTGGGCAAGTCACATCTTCTGTCTAAGCATCTGTAAAATGAAGGTTTGGGTCTTCTAAATGAAGTTCTCTTCTGGCTCTTTCTAATTCTGAATACCTCTGTCTTTCCTCAGACATGTTCCCACAGTGCCCTCTGTTGGCCAGTGTCTTTAGTAGAGAACAAGGACTGTACAACCTTGGAAGACAGGTGCTCACTATTAGGAGCTTGGGGAAACCAGGCCTGCTAACTACTATCTTGTGGAAGATTTAGAAGCTTTGGGGGGCATATACAGATCAGTACCCCAGGATAAGAGTCAGGAAATCTGACTTCCCACAGTCACAGAATTTTGGGAAGCAAAACTTAGATTATTTATTGCAGCAACAGCAACATTAGCTAACATTTGTTTAGTGCTAAGCATTTACCAGGCATGGGTTAGATGCTATTTGTAAAGTGGTGAGCATAACAGGCACAGGGCATACTTGAAAAGAGGCAACATTTGGGTCCAGACCCAAATGATGAATGCTTGCCCATCCTTCAGCTGGGCAGAGATTATGACAGCAAGAAAAGAGCATTGTGCAGAGGCTCTGAAAGAATATTCAAAGAACCAAAAGTAGTTGAGTCAATAGTGACTAGATACTGGAGGCTAAAGCATCATGGAATGTTAAAAACATGTCTGGTCGAAGTACAGCCACCATGGAAAATTGCTTGGCAGTATCTACTAAAGCTGAGTATACACACATCACCAGAAATAGGTACCTGTGCTCACTGACAGGCTTATATAAGAAAGCAGCATGCCTCACAATAGCTGAAACAACCCATATCAACCCATATGCCCATCAACAAGAGAAAGGATTAATAAATTAGGTCATATTCTTCCAATATTCTTCCAATAATGTCAGCAGTTAGAACTATTGTGTAATTAAACACAACAACATGGGTCAAGTTTACAGAGATAACATGGAACATAAGAAATTAGGCTCATGTTGAGCTCTGAATTGAGCATGGAGCCTGCTTGATATCCTCTCTCTCTCTCTTTCTCTCTCTCTCTCTCTCTCTCTCTCACTCCCCCTCTCCCCCCTCCCTCCCTCCCTCCCTCTCTCCCTCCCAAAAATAAATAAACATTAAAAAAGTTTTTTTTAAGTAAGACTTAAAATATAGATAATATATGATTTCTCTTATATAAAATTAAAGAAAAAAACTCCTTGGTGCTAGTAGCTGGGATAGTGGTTGCCTTTGAAAAAGTGTTATAACTGGACGGGCAGGAAGGAGGCCTTTTGGGGAGTGGGTACTGTTCTATTTCTTTAACTGGGTACTGGCTGTAGGGGGGTGGGTGTTCGTTTTGTTAAAATTCATCAAGTTGTATATATGAGTGCATGGTAGGTATATTATGCTCCAGTAAAATATAGTAAAAGTACTATTGTGGCTACAAAGTGATATTACCTTTCTCATCACAATCACGTTACTGTTACCATCAGCAGGAACAACACAGTCACAAATATTTTGAGGACAAGGCCCTAAGTGCTACTTTTACAGTCAAAACCAGAGAGGAACACTTGACAAGGTTACTAGTTCCTGGAGAGCAAAAAAAGACTGACAAAGGAACTGGCACACCAGGCCCTTCAGAAAAGTGCTTGAGGAACAAGGGAGGGGGAGTTTACTCCCCAGTCATCTCTTGAGTTCTGATCTGCCTCCCTCCTTGGCGGTTCTGAACCAGAGAGGCCCTCTCCTGGGTTCTGAACAATCCAAGGGGTTTGAGGCTGAGTTTATCAATGGGAATCTGCCTTGAGACAGCCTCAGGCTGGCTAAAAGAGGGCTGTGCTGGGGCCAGAAGGTTTGACAGCCACAGCCTGTCAATGACAGAGTCATAGACCATTAAGTGTAGCAGAGGGGATGTTATTATCTTAATTTACAGATGGCCTGAGGGAAGTTAAGTGGCATTCTTAAACTCACACATCAGCAGGAGTCAGACTGAAATAGGAATTTCTTGCCTCCTGGTTCAGTGCACTCTGGGTACTGGTTTTCTCATGGACATAAATGGGGGGTAGTAGTAGATCGTCTGAAAATCTTCTCTGGGTCTCCCAGTTTCTGTGACTCTTCTGAGTTCCTGTTGAGTGTGGAAGGAGCTAGAGGATGTCTTATGGAGGATGGATTCGTGGCTGCCACCACACACACACACACACACACAGGCTTACACACATACGCACACACACACAAGTGCATAGGTCTTGCTATGATTCTGAGGTAGGTTTTTAGTCGTCATTGCAGAGCAGCATAGGTCATGCAGGGAGGCTGTGTGGCATAGAAAGAAGAGCATATATTTTACATTTAGGCAAATCTGAGTTCCAGTCTTCACCTTCTTGAGCGAGTTATCTAGTGTTCCTTCAACACCTTCTTTATCTGGAAAGTGTGAAATTTGAAGTGCTGACTCACATATATGCACTGAGTAAATGACAAGTGTTTGCTATCTATATGATGTTGAGGAGTGTCTTAAAATCCTCTATGCCTCAGTTTTTCTTCTGTGAAGTGGGAACAACATCACTTTTCTCAAAGGATTATTGTGAGGATTAAGTTGGATAAAAAAATGTAAAACGTTTGGTGCCCTGGTTTGTACATATTAAGTGTTCATAAAGTATTTTTATATGTGCTGAGGGAGGAGATGGGTCCCTTCCACCTGCTCTCAGGAGTCCTGTTTCTGGAAAACACAAAGATTCTAAGAAATGGTCTCCTTTTGGTCACATGTAGGCACTAAGAGGGCAAATGAAGAGAGGTAAGAAGCAGCTTAATACATTACAATGGGAAAAAGAGCAGGTGATGATGATGATGATAGTGCTGCCGTTATCATCTGTGTGATGCTTCATGCACTGCAAAATGGCTTCACGTCCTTTATCTCTTTTATTTCTCTAGCAACCTGCTACTCCTGTCATGAAGTGTGAGGAGTGGGAGTGCTTGCATGGGTAGTTTGGGACCCAGAGCCTAAGGGTTCTGCCCTTTAAAATTGTAGCTCTTCTCAATGACTTTGGAGCCAGGTTTCAGCATTACAGTAAAATATGTACAACCAGACCCACCCTTTTCCTTGTGAACCCAAATCACCATATAAAGCATTTTATGGAACAGAACTTAATTCCATTCTCAGACAGGGAACTCTGAGGACAGATCCTTCCCTCTTCTCTCAGGCCCAGTGGAGTTCTGGTCCCTTCTCTACATTTTGCAGCAGTATCTGTCTTAGTCTCACACTAAAGAGCTTTGGATGCCTCCAATTTTATGCCTTGGCTTCCCAAGCAGATCTGAAGCTTCTGGAGAGCAGGGCTGCCCTTCCTCTCTTTGCATCCTGCACCTGCTCCTCCCCCAGGACAGAGACATCACCTTCCCTGAATGTGAGTCAGGTCCTTTCTCACTGTTTCTGTCATCCTTCTAGTCCAGAACTTCTAGATGCTGGGTCTTGAACATACTTTCACTGTGCCCCCTGGTTTGGACTTCTTGTCCCAGTACTCAGCTGGTTAGGCCTGAGGGATGGAGGAGAGGAAAGCTGAATGGGAGAGGAGACATGGGTGGAGTCTTGGCCTTGGGGAGTGTGATTCAGGTCTTGGATCTTCTAGGAATGTACATATATGTTTATGTATCTGTGAGTGTCTGTGTGTGTGTGTGTGTGTGTGTGTGTAGCATAGGATATGAGTTTCCTAGTGTTTTATTCTATACTAAAGTATATGTGTCTGTATCTAAATGACCATGCATAGGTTAGTGTGCATGTTAGCACCTGTGTGTCCAGGAATGTCAAAGCCTGTGTATGTGTGAGGGCCTCTGTTGGCAAATTGTATGTCCACACATGTCACTACAAATGTATGTGTTCCCATGTGCATGCAAGTGGGTGCATGTATGTATGGTGGTACATTTTTGAAAATGAGTGCCTCTATGTGTGTATCAGGGCTTTGTGTATAAACAGAAGCAGAATACAGTGTCTGTTAAAAGTATATCCTTCAAATTCTCGCTACCTAGGCCTAAGCCCTGAATTCAGCGCTGAAGAGCTATAGGTTCTTGGGTGAATAATTGCCTTCTTTAAGCCTTGGCTAACTCATCTCCAAACTAGGGATAATAGTACTTACTTTCAATACCTACTGTGAGGATGGAATGATTCAATGCCCATAATGCACTTAGAATAATGCCTGGTGCATAGGATGTGCTAAAAATATTGGATGTTACTAAGTTGTTCATGGCAATAAATATGTAAGTGACTGGGCTTGAGGCCCAGGTAAGGATCTGCGTGTGGAAATGTGTCTTTGGGCACCTGAGGTTGATGTGTATATCTGTTAGAATATGTATATTGATATGGGTGTATGAGCCTTGCACCTGAGGGTCAGCGGATATGCATGCTTGAGTGTGAGCTGCCTGTGAGTGCCTCTTTGTGTGATTGTGTTCCACAAAATTGTGAACCTCTAAAGTTAGGGACTGTGTTTCATTCATTATTTTACCTGGGCCCTTAGATCTGGGACAAAACAATTGCTCAGCAGATTAGTGTTGATCAAATGAATAAAGTAGGCTGTACAACAAAAAGCTGTAACTAGGTAGATAGATGATAGATATATAGGTAAATATATGGGGGCAGGTAGAGTAGGAGAGTTGGTGATAGATAGATAGATAGATAGATAGATAGATAGATAGATAGATAGATAGATTCATGCATAGACATATAGATAGACAAACAGCCAAGGCTGACTTTTGTTAAGTATAATCCCATGTACTTTATACTGGAAGAGTTATTAAAGGTGATATGTCCCAGGGAGTTCCAGAAGTTTGTTCTTGGTAACCCTGTGGGTTATCATGGAGTTTCTTTGATGGCCTGAGGATGAGGGAATCACAGACAAGAGAGCTAAGCCCCCCACCTGACATCAACAAGAGTCTATTATCATTTAATGTCTGCCTATTGGGTTCTCATGTAGAATTGTATTTAAAAAAAATTTTTTTAATGTTTTATTTATTTCTGAGAGAGAGAGAGAGACAGACAGACAGACAGCGTGAGCAGGGGAGGGTCAGAGAGAGAGGGAGACACAGAATCCGAAACACGCTCCAGGCTCTGAGCTGGCTGTCAGCACAGAGCCTGATGTGGGGCTCGAACCCACAAACCGTGAGATCATGACCTGGGATGAAGTCAGACGCTTAACCAGTTGAGTCACCCAGGCACCCCTAGAATTGCATTTAAAGAATTCTTCTATAAATGTTAGAGAATCTTGTTCTAGCCTAACCCCTTTATTCTATAGAAGGAAGAAGATGAGCCTCAGAGAAAGGAAAAGGTTAGGGCCTCTTGACCTCTCTTTCAGGTGCATTCTCAGGGGCACCCTCTCCCTTGAAATGTAGTACCTATGAATTCTCTGACTTACTGGGAAACAGAAGCAATTCCTCCCAAGAAATTCCCTTTTAAAGAAGCCACTATTATAGCAGTAACATCCTTTTGGGATGTCAGTCCAAGAAACACTGCCATGTGTTTGAGACCTGCCCCTTCAAGTTGGCCCCATTGGCTGTGTTTGCATTAGATAAGACCACTCATCTGGCCTCAGATGTTGGACTAAGGGAAGCACTCTGAGCCAAACAGGGAAATTACATTCCCCCTGGTGCAATTTGGATACAGGATATCAAGTGGTAGTTGGTCTCTGTTGTCCCTGAATTCGTAAGTGAGATGAAGCTGCAGTGTCTGTATTTATTTCAGACATGATAAATGAACAGGAAAAGCTAGTTTCAGGGCAGGGGGGAACAGAGGAGACACACAAATATGTAAAGGCTGTGTGGTTTCATGAAGAATGACAGATGGAAAGGCAGACTTTGGTTTCTGGTGGTTTTCCTCATATAGCCAGGTTGTATCTTCTGTTCTTGGATGTTTTGCTCTTATGTCCTTATAATTAATTCTCCTTCTGCCTGATTTGATTGGATTGGGTTTCTGTTTCTTGCAAACACACTATCTATGAATGTGAGAGCACTTTGGAAAGTCTTCTCCTAGCAGATAAACAGGCTCCACTCCCCTGTGACCTGGCCCTGATCTGATCATTTTCCCTGAGGCCAACTTGTACGGGCCTCATGTGTAGCTGCGGGAAAGGGAAGCCTTCTCTATTTGTGGTATCTTCACGGAGTGTTTTGTGAGGGCCCATTAGAAGTCTCAAGAATGGGACTTCATTCATCCTCCAGGTACTGCTGCTAGATCCCCATGGCAAGGTCGACACAGCATATTCTGCTGGGACTTTAAAAGCACACCACTATTCATAACTAGAGGTAGTCTGGAGTGACAGCATCTCTGCATCCAAACCAAGAAGTCCCTTTAGCATTTGGGTCCCAGGGTAGGTTTCTGCCTAGTCCTAGGCATGTCAAAGCATGTTTACAGTATGGTGGGGGCAGAGGAACAATGAGAACCAGTCTTTTCTAGGTAGTCTCCAAAAGTGGACCCTTTAGTTATTCCCATGGCAACTGTTGAGACCATGATGGAAATACATTAGAGGACACAGGTAAAAGCAAGGATCAGTCTGTTCAATTCATCAGCAGTAATAACAGTGGGTACTTGGGAAGGAACTGTGGGGAGGTGCCTTTTTTACAAGCCCATCTCCCTCCTCCTTCCCCCCAGTGATGCATCCCCTCTTCCCTGGAGTTACAGACATGCTACATTTCTGGTAAAGGCTGGAGCCACAGAGGCATCTAAAAGTGTGGCCTCAAGATCCTGCTAATAAATGAGGAAGTCAGGTCTGGCAGGCCAACAGGCCCCCCACTGTGAGAAAAAGAGGACTATAAAGGCACAGAGAGTATTGAACAAGGAGAAGCTCTTCCCTTTCCCTAAACCTAGCCTGGCCTCTGTGAACACCGTGACTGTCTATGTGATTCGGAGAAAGAACCAGCATAGCCAAAAGGTGACCAGAAGCCATCGCCAGAGGGAAGAACATGAGCTTCAAGGCCAGATGCTCAGCTGAGCTCTCAGAACAGCTCAGCCAGAAGGATGGGCAGGAGAAGCATGGGCCAGGCCACCAGGAACCCTGAAATGCAAGAGAGATGCCCGTCAAGTGTTGGCTTTGGAACTCAACAGCCAAAGCAAGCTTTCCTCTCTAACCTCTGCCTTACAAGGACAAGTCAGAGTATATTTAGTATCTATTCTGGGTTACAGCCCCTGGGAGATGGCAAAGGGGTCATGTGGTAAGGCAAAGCTATTGAATCATCACTTTTTCATATTCCTTTGGGCACATGGGAAGGCAGTTTATTTACATCCTCTTTTTCAGGTAGGTGGGACCACGTGATTGAATCTGGACAGTGGAATGTGGGTAAAAATCATACATGCCATTTCTAGCCCTGGTCCTTAAAACCTCCTACATGATATTCTATGTTCTCTCATCCACATCCAGGCACCAGATGCCAAGGATCTAGCAGAGAGGACTTGCCAGGGATAGTGGAGGTACCAGAAGTTACCAGAAGGTAAGAGCCTGAATTCCTAATGATTGCAAAACACAGAACTGCATCCCCCCAGTGATTTAGTGGGGAATAGACTATTATATAAAGGCACAGTAAGTTGAGGATTGTTTGTCACAGCAGCTAACATTACTTACTCTAATACTAAAGAAAGACACAGAGGCTACAAAGCCTCTAAGGCCCGAGACTACTTGGCTTAGAATCCTAGCTCTACAAGTAGTTGTGCAGGCCCAGTTCTTGGGTCTCACCATGACTGAGTTCATCTGTATGCACAATGGAAATACCACTTGATAAATTCATATCAAGCATTTAGAACAGTGCCTGATACATGGTAAACACCATATAAGTACTGGTTTTGAAAATTAGACCCTAAGATGTGGGAGGGTTGGGATCACATCTCCTCTGAAAGTTACCATTTACTCAGTGTTAATGAAAGGCATGGATCCTGGATGATAGTTTCCTTATACTGGGGGGCCTTGGAAAGGCGTGTGTACCACCTCCCACTACAGGATTATAACATCTCCCCATCCCACAAATTTCACAGTAACTTGATGATGTCCTAGAAGGGAGGGGGTGAAGAATATCATAATTTTCAGAAATATTAGTGTATGGCAACCAGTTTGCAATTATGAAACAGGCTGAAGTTCATTCTAAAACATCAGAAATGTTTGTGGGAGATAGCAAACAATGAACACCATAAGTGCCCTCTTGTGACAGTTTCATGCTGTATAAGATTGATCCCCTCCTCTTCCAGAAGGCTCCAGAACCCATTGCCCACCCTAGAAATTAGTCAATTTGGCAAACTCTACTGAAAAGCCATGCTGTTCCAGGCACTGTGCTTACCTGAAGTACTGGAAGAAATGAATGAGACTTGAGGTCTGCTCTCAAGCTGCCTTTAGCTTGAGCTCCAACCCCTCTCTCTAATGAGCACTACTTTTCTGAATGTTGTCTGAATAGTAGCACTAAGCATGGACAGGCCATCTTGAGCTTATCTGGAAACTTTTTGACTGTTAACTAGCTGGGTAATTAAGGACAGAAAGAACTTTTTCATGCCTGGGTTCACCAGTATAGGTCATTTGTGTGTTGGGAAAGTGGGGGTAGTAAAATCTTAATAACATTGCTTTCCTTTTGGTCCAAAATACACTTCTTGGATTGTTGTCCCTGTTGAACTCCAGTTCATCTACCAAAACCCAATTCAGATGTTGCTGAAATTCTTTCCTGACCTTATCTAATACAGTTAATTACTCTTATGTGCTCCTTCTCCACTGTCTACTTGCTCGTGATTTATTTGCTTATTGACTTTCTCATTTTTGCAATTGTTGTTCATTCTGCCTATAGGACTTTTCCTTTATTATTTGTAAACCTGGATTCTTTTTTTTATTTGGTTTAAATATCACCTTCTGTGGACATTTTTTTGTCCATTTACCTATTCTGGTATTAATTTTTCCTTCCTACCTTATTAATAGAACCAACAAACATTGGTTGGGGACACAGCTACCCAGCATAAAGATTACATTATCCAGCTTTCTTTGCAGCCAGGTGTAACTAAGCATTGGCCAATGCAATGTAAGTAGAAGTATAAGCTGGAAGTATCCAGCTTCCAGAAATGTTCCTTAACACTCAGTGATTTCTTCTATATTCCCTCCATCCTGCTGACTAGATGATGATTGGAGCTCTGGTTGCCATCTTGGACCATGATGATGGAGAATGTGAAGGGGTGAGCTAAAAAGAACTTGGATTCTTCATGACCTTGTGGTACTACCCTGCTAGCCTTGGATTGCTTCTTGTGTCTAGACTTCATTTACATGTGAGTAAAAGAAACAACTATCTTATTTAAGATGCTATTAACCATGCTGGTAACTTTATATCACATCACCCTCTTTTCTTAATTATCTTGCTAACTTTTTATTGCCTGTTTCCCATGCTGTAATATAGGCTCCATGAGGGCAAGCACCTGGCCTGGCCTGTTCATTATTATATCTTCAGCATGTAGAACAATACCTGGCACATGGTAGACACCCAGTACATACCTATTATTAAATGACTGGCCCCTGTACTACACTGCAAGCCAGACTTGGGACTGATTCATTTCCATGTCCACAGTTGCCAACACAGGCTGACTTGACATGCATCAAATTGAAGAGGAAGGAGAGAGGGTCAGGAAAGAGGGCAGAGAGATAGGCAGGTGAAAATGATGTACCTGCAGTGCTGGGGGTTCCATTCATGACACTGAGAGATGGAGCACCTGGGGACAAGAGCAGACGTGAAGGTTTTCTCAGTCATGTGCCAGTGACTGTGGCACTCTCATCGTAGCTGCTGCAAGTCCTCCTGGACCTGGTCACCACAGCCATTGACAGCCCACATTGTTGAGACATCTGTTGTTTGGTGGTTCTCCTTATAAGGACATTTCATGCATTTGAAACTTAATCCTTCCAGCAGAAGGGTTGTATCCCCATTCAGCAGATGAGAAGACTGAGGCTCAGTTGCCCAAGGACAAGTTGACCTTGTTGTAAGTAGCAAAGCTGGTATTTGAACTCTAGTCTATCTGATTCCAAAATGAGAGCTCTTAACCTTCCAACTATGCTGTGGTACCACATGAAGCTTCTCAAGTTGAGGGCTCAGTAAAGAGTCAGGACACCTGAAGGCAGAACCTTCTTTACAAGACAGCCTCAGTTTACTCACCTGGAGAATGGAAGTGGTAATAGTGCTTACTTCCTTAAGTTGCTGTGAGCATTCCATGTGACAGTGCATATAAATGTTTTGCATGGTGCCAGCCACATGTGTTATTATTATTACTGTTGTTGTTATTAATGTTACTGTGTCCTAATTTTTTTTGGACAAAAAAAAATTGCTTTCACTCTTCTGGGTTTTGTGACTCCTCCATTCCAGGGGTTATAAAAACCATAACAGTACTGCTAACCCATGGGTAGGATGGGTAAATATTTGTGGGACACTTGGAAAATTTCCTCTACATCAGGCCCCAGAATATTGTAACTGGAGTTTTAAAAACATTGTCATTCACCAGAAAACAAAGTTGGGTTAGGATTTAGACTTCACCCAAAAGGGGCTGAGGAAAGGGGACCTGGAAGGAGGCCTAAGAGAAAGGACACATGATTTGGAATCAGTCTGAGCTGAGTGAAGTTCTAACTCCTGCTGCTCATGAGCTGCATGATTTGGGTTGAGCTGGTTAATCTTTCTGAGCTTCAGTTTCTCACCTGTAAAATGGACGCAGTTAGGAAGATGAAGTGAAAATATGGATACTGAGCCCTTAGCCTGGTCTCTAGCACACAGGAGGCCCAGCACAAATGGCAAGTGCTATTATTATTACCAAAGAAGCTCCTGGAAAGATAGATTCACTGGTGGAGGGCTGCATTGAGGAGGCTAAAAAGGCTCTAGGTTGTTATGGTGATGACGCCAGTTATCTGTGGTTAACTGTCAGCACCTGACCAGCTGGCCTTCTCACCAGAAATTGGCCACCTACCTTTCCGAGTGATGGGTCCCAAATCTAGAACCTGGGCTGGGTTAATAGCCACTACTTCACTACGGAGGTGACTTCTTGAGCAAGACTGTGGGATGGAGAAATCTCATTATACCATCATTTAAAGACATAGTTGCTATCCAGGCTGCCCCTGCAATGGGCATATCTGGCCCAAGAATGGGACCCCACCCACCATGTGGCCCTAACTCTGAGGCTGTGGTTTTCTCAGTCTAGAGAATCCTCATTGTCATGTCACACAAACCCAAGTTTGAATCTCCTCTCCACTCCCTTTTAGCTTTCTAAATCACCTCCCTACTACTATTAAACAGTACGTTCTGGGGCGCCTGGGTGGCTTAGTCGATTAAGCGTCCGACTTTCGCTTGGGTCATGATCTCGCGGTTCGTGGGTTCGAGCCCCGCGTCGGGCTCTGTGCTGACAGCCAGCTCGGAGCCTGGAGCCTGTTTCAGTCTGTGACTCCCTCTCTCTCTGACCCTCCCCCTGCTCACGCTGTCTCTCTCTCTCCTAGAAATAAATAAAACATTTAAAAAAAAAAAAAACAGTACGTTCTGGTTGTAAATGTTAAAATGAGTGTGTCTGCAACACAGAGACATATAGGAAGCACTCACCAAATATCAACTACTAGCTGGCAGTGCCAAATCGGAGTTAAAAGCATGGACAATGAAGGTGTATCCCAGCTCTGATGCTTTCTAGCTGTGTTGCCCTTGAGCAAAAGACCTGAAGCTGTTTCCTCATTGTACAATGAGGTCAATAAAGAATCTACTTGAAGTGCTGTTATAAGAATTACACTAGCCAAGGCATATGAAAGTTTTAGTGTAATTCCTGACAAGGAGTAAGTACAAAAAAGTCAATGATTTCAATTATGAAATTATTCACAATATGTCTTGTGCTAAGAAAACCTCATGGACAGCCTCCTTCATCTATTCTGGTTTCCAAGGGCACAATAATTGCTTACACTTGGGCTTTTTGTAGGCTAAATGTCCATCCATTCATCCTTTTTTCTTTCTTCTTTCTCACTTTCCTCCCTTCCTTCTTTCCATCCATCCATAATTCCAATAAATACATAAAAGAGAGCCTACTAGGTACTCTGCCCCATGTCAAGGTCTGAATAGCTCACTCTAAAGTGATACTCACCGGCTCGCACTGTTCATTAAGAGAATCGCAGAGATGAATCTCACAATGCAGGAAAACTAGGTCATAATTTCCAGCAAACATGAACATCTGAACTGAAAATCGACTTTCTGAGGACACCCCATTCTCCTCCACATAGATGGTGGAATCGCGTTGATTTGGACAGCTGCAAGGGTGACAAGGGTGAGTGTCTAACTTCTGGAGCAGCTCAAGGGACCTGAGGCCCTCTGTATCCAGTATAGAAACATCATTAAAGAGAATTAAAGAGTTCCCTGTTCCCCCTGTCTATCCTGACGTGAACTTTTATTCTTCTAGGTTTCTTCCAAGATGTTTATCATCAGTATACGCGGTTTCAGTCTTGCAGGGTATAGTCTCTGAGGTGAAATAGACTGCTTTCAATTCTAGCTAGACCCACTTTCTAGTTAAGTCATCATGAGAAGATGACTTAACCTATCTGGGCCTCACTTTTCCTATCTGTAGAGCAGAGACCATAATCTTTACCTCCTGGGGTTGATGTGAGCATTTAGTGACACAGTCCATGTACACTGCTTAGCACAGAACTAAACTCAATGAATACTATTAGCTAGTGTGGTTTGAATCATGATCTAGGATATGCATTTTCCCTTTGTTTTTGCCAGGTTACAATTTCAGTGATATTTCGTCTCATAACACTTGTCATGGTGTTTTCATGTTGATTAGTCACCTGTATAATAGTCCATCATTACTTAATAAATCCTTGTTTTTGAATTATAAATGTATTTCCAAAGTTATAAAGGACACTGAACTGAAAAATATTTGGCATTTCTTTACCTTGTCAGCCTCTTTTGTATTAACACGTTAGGCTAAAATTTCAGGAGTGATATTGATATTCCTGTGTCAAAGGGGATGGTCATGATCTGTAACACCAAATTATTTTCCAGAATAATTGGTAAGCCAATTAACCCAACTGCCGGCAGGGTCAAAGTGATCACTTTCCCTCAAACCTTATTCAGGCCAAAAACTAGCCCAGAGTTGCCCATCACCTGTTTCTGATAATGAAATATTTCACAGGGTCAGTCTTGTCTTTAGTGGGCGTGGCGTAGCAGTTCCTCAACAACAGGTTAAACCGGGAGGTGTCCCCTCTCTCCAAGATGGCGCCCACATAGAGCATGGATTCAACATCCAGCACAGCTGCAGCCCCTTCGTAAGGAGATGTGTAGTTCGAGTCTTGGAACAGGGCCATCCTGACAGTGAACTCTCCTGCCCCATCCATACTGACATTCAGAGAACTGAGAAGAGGAAAGCCATGAGAGTTTCCATCAGTGAGAACAGGATAAATCTAGCCCTGCACTTGCTTGAGACTATGAAGGCAAAGGCACATCTTGGATCCCTAAAGGAACTATTCAGTCACCCATTTAAGTCAAGCATTTAGTATCTCCTAGGCACTAAACTTGACAAGCACTTGAGTGTGTCTCCAGGATCTCCACCAGTTCTCCCCACCTCACAGATCACTTGTATCTCCTTCACTCAGAGAATAACTGCAAGTTTACACCTCTGTCTTCCCCCCGTACAATGGGACCAGTCCTGTGGGTTCACCATTTTTAGCAGGAGATCTCCTCCCTCCACCCCACAGTCACCAGTAAAACATCATTTTAAAAGAGGAACAGCTTTAATTTTCATTTGTTATTAAACTTGGGGCCCTGACACAATACACTCTGAAAACCATTGAACAGGACTCAACCTCCAGTCCTAGTCCTGCTCCTCTGTGAGCCCAGGAGGCAATGAGGGGATAGGAAGGGCACCAACATCCTCAGAAAGTCCCCCAGTGAGTGCAGGAAGGCTGAAGAATCCATTCTGTGGGGCACCATTTCAGGCATAGTAAGACAGCAGTGACAAAACAGAGGAAAGCCTCTTCCCAAATGGACCCCCACTCAAATTGCTATTTGGTTCTATTTCTAGTGAATTTGATATGTTTCTCCAATCAAAGCTGATCTTGGCTTAGATCCCACATCTTCAGGGAAGCCTTCCTGCTCCTACCATCCCCACCCTACGAAAGCTAGGTCAGGAGCCCCTGCTCCCTCAGCCCACAGCACCCTGTGCTTCTCCCACATTGCATTCATGTCACTTGTGAATAATGATTGATATAATTAGTTGCTTAATTCCTTTCTTCCTCAAGATTAATGAAACCATGGTGTGCTTTTTGTTCCTTAGCATATTTAATTAACATTATTTCATGTTGCTACATTGTTTAACGATAATAATCTTTAACAGCCACAAAATATTCTACTTCTGCCTTGTGCATGCTGAACATTATGATCAACAAATGTCTACAGAATGAATAACAGAAAGAGTGAGAGCTCCTGAAGGAGGTAGGCAGCATCCTAAGGACATCATAAGCTGTGCTTGAAGTGAATGTGATCAATGTCAGGGTTATGGGTCAAAGGGCAAGGGTCAGTGCCTTACCTTACAATGGGACTCAGGGCAGTTTGGAGGCTGACTTTCATGTCCAGTGGGTAGGCACACTGGAAATTGATGTTGAGGATGGTGTCTCTGATGATGAAAGCATTGACCAAGGAGAGGGTGTTTTTGTAGATGGCATGGGTTCCATTTCTCTTTGGCATAAAAACAAGACCACGTATATATGTTTATGTGTGTGTAGATGTATCTGGAACTCAGGCTTGCCTGTCTGCAAGGTTGATGCTCTCAATCATGCTGCCACCCTGCCTTCTGATTACAAGGAAGCACAGGGGTCTCCTGCCCCAGTGGCTATGACACTTTATGGGAAAGGGAGTGAGGATCCCAGATCGAGAACTAGAATAATAATTTTTGGCCCATGAGGAGAATCAGCAACCACCATGCTTGCTCCCATGCTGACCCCTCCCACATTACCCCTAATTAAAATAATCATAATCATAGCTTACATTTATTGAATTCAATCAGCAAACATGCTCTAAGCTTTTTACATGAACCAACATGTTCACGAATGTGTAATCTCACATTTGGCCAGAGACCCAGAGAGGCTAAGTGACTTGCCCAAGGTCTCACAGCTACTGAGATGGGCTCCACAGCTCAACTCCCACCCTCTGGCAGCAGTGGTATAAATACAACTCACCTCCAGGATGTTTCCGCAGGCCCAAGCCTGGGTTGGGCTAGTCACAGATACCCAGTTTCTTTCCTGTCTTTGCATGGTACTGCTGCAGTTCCCATCGTGCAGGTAGCCAATGACCTCGTCTCCAAAACCTAGGCCTTCCAGCAGACACTTGTCCACTGACACCTTGATCTCTTTGGCCCCACAGTCCAGCTGAGGCTGCAAACTGTGAACATCTGGAAAGTTGAGAAGGGGGTAGGTGGAGTGGACAGGGCTCTGGAAGCAGTGGGCAGAGCCCACATTCCCTACCCTTTGGAAAAGCCACCATATCCACCAGGGGGTAGGGTAAACTAGTAGGTGCTTGGAACCCAGGCAGGATTCACGCCCAGGCTTATGGTAGATAAGGTTGGCAAAGCCCCTGGCCCATAGGCCAGAAATCCCATAAGATTTCTAAGCATCCTATGTGCAGGTATGGGGAGAGCTTCCATGTCTCAGGGATCAGGGATCGGTGTTTCTGGTGTTTGCAGTCTTTGGGGGAAGCGGGACTATCCTGAATTCCAGACTAGAATCAAAGCTAGACACACACTACTCCAACTGCTTGGCCGTGTGAAGCCAGTATATCTTACCAGGTCCACAGCCACTGCATTCCATTCATTTGTTCATTCACTGATTCATTCCATTCATTCATTCATTCAACATTTATTCAACAAATACTGCTTGAGCATTTACTGCCTGCACTGTTCTAGGTACTAGGGATGCAGTGTTTGTAAAAACTGACAAAATCCCCACCCTTATAGAGAGAGTTAACGTTCTCATAGGGGAGATGGATAGCAAATTAAGAGAAATACTATTTCTATTATATTCATGAATGCATACATTCAAATACATTTACTAATGACCTTCTCCAAGTGAGAGGCACATTCAACACAAAAATAAACATGGACCCAGTCCAAGAGGATTCCTTGGTCTTGTCTAAGAACCAACATGTCAATAGCTTATTATAATGCAACACGGAGAAAGTACTAACTGAAGTATGTGCTAGGTGCAGAGGGAGCAACAAGAAGGGGTGTCTGAGTCTGTCAGTTAAGGCAGAGAAGGATTCACAAAGGGCTGAAACTTGGTAGAGAATAGGAGTTTTGCAGTTGTATAAGGCAAGTGAGGGCACCACAGCAGAGGCGATGGGAGAGTATGGGGCGATGGACAAGCGGAGCTCAGAGGTACAGGAACTTAGGTGGGGGTGGAGTGCGAGAGATGGAGAAGTAAGCAGAAAAGCCAGATCACAAAGGGGTTATTCCTGGAAGTGAAGGGGACTTGCTGAGTAGCCACCATTGAAGAGTCAAGGCAGGCCACCTGCTTGTACCCTTCAGGTACAGGGAGGGCGTCCTTCAAGCCTGACATTTGATTCTGATTCTGTGATGGCCCACATCCCCGGAAACAACTTTGACCCTCTGGAGGCTCTTCTCCCCATTGAGCAGAGAGAGAGACTTCATGGAGAGCAGAGCTGTTTCCTTCCAGTTTCCTGCCCCTCATCCCTACTGCACTCCTGCTAGGCACACTCATGCAGCACCTGATCCACATTCCAGCCCAGTTTTCCAAACATATGCTTGTTGTTGCTCCTCCATCTAGAACACTTTCTCTTCCACAGAGAAATTGGAAGTGTGCTGGGAGTGTGCTCAGAGGAAAACATGCTTGTGGCAGGGGCAAGAGTCTAAGGCCCTCATTAAAGTCCGAGGAGGGAAGGAATTAATGAGAAGCTCATCCAACCCCCATCCAGGGCTTAGGGCTTGTTTATGGCATTCCTTCTCATGGGTCATTTGCCTCTGCTTGCTTACCTCCTGGGACAAGAACCTCATCACCTACCAAGCCTTCCTATTTGGACTGCTCTGATTTAATGTTCACAATCGCCCTGTATGGTGGTTACTTATTCCTGTTTTACAGATGAGGACATTAAGGCTCAGAAAGTATAGGTGCCTCCCAGGCCCCATAGAGCTACTAAATCACAAATCCAGGACTGGCACAAGAGCCTGCTCTTGTCTGTCACATGTAGATTCTGCAGATATTTGAATACAGTTCCCACACTAGCAGAGTGCTTGTCCATTGTACCTTTGCCCCTTGTGGGTCAAGTTGGTCCATGCCAGAACTGCTTTCTGAGACTGTGGTCCAAAGACTGACCTGGCAATTTGTTGCATCCCTGCTCTCCCATCCTTGCAAATGGCTTTGAGAACCTTCATTCCCTGACCTCAGTTCCATCCCCACTGACTCTGGTCTACACCTTGTTCTGACCCTCTGAAGCTCCCTCCCTGATGCCCCACCCAGCCTCTAACAGCACCATTCCCACTGCCCAGCCCTGCTGAGCCACTCACCAGAGCTGTTGAGATCCTGTCTGCAGAAACAGTCCCACGTGCCATTAAGAAAGCGGCACTCCTCCTCTGGGCGGCAGGCCTTCTCACACCTGTCCTTGGCAGTGGAGGGGTCTAGGGGGTGAGGCACAGAGGAAGAGGATCAGAATGCAAAGCAAAGCCATCTGAGTCAATCAGGGCCAGCTTTGTCATTCTACCAGGGCACAAAAGTCCCACCCAAGGATGTACTATGTATAGTGCAAGGGCCAACCCTCAAACTCAGATTTTCTGACTCCCAATCCAGTGAAATGAGAACCCAGAGGCTGCCATCCTAATGCTTGCTGCGTGGCAGACACTCTTCAAGTACTTTCCACACATGAGCTCGTTCAGTTCCCATGGTAACTGTATGAGACTAAGTAGAATAGTGGTTAGGCATATAGATCACTGAACTAGAGTGTCTGGATTCAAATCCCAGACCCATCATGTTCCTGCTCTGTGATATTGGGAGAGGTGCTTAACCTCTCTGTGCCCCAGACCTTTCATCAGGTATAGTTATACAGTACCTATATCTCATGAGGCTAGTGTAAGGATTAAATGAGTTAATAGTCTAAAGCGCTTTGGATAGAAGCAGGGACTCTTTGCACCGGCTGTTAACTTTTGCCATTATCTATTTTTTCAGATCAGAAAACCCAAGCTCAGAGAGGTAAATTAAACTACCCAAATGGAATCTAAATCTGAGTGAGCCTGAGTTCTTCATATTATGCTACACATATGATATATCAGGAGATTTCACCTTCCAATCTGAATTTCTGGCCTTGAAATGTTGGAAGGCTGGCAACCTTGGGTGACATCCCCACTGGGTGGTAACCAGCAGGAGCTAAATCGAGGCTGCTCTGCTTAGTCTCAGGCCTGCTCCACTCACTCTGCTAATGCCTGGCAAGTCATCCCGCAGCTGGTAGCCCCTCTACCCAGCTGCCTCCAGCTCTCTGCGGCTCACCTGTGCAGTATCTGAGGTTACAGTTGGGGGTGCCCTCCAGCTGGTATACGTAGAACTCGCCCGGGCAGGCCTTCACCAGCACCTGGGTTTTCCAGAGACAGCAGTTGCCGCTCCAGTGGGCACAAGCTGTGCGGGTGACTGTGCCCTCCCTGAGTGTGGGGTGGGTCCCATTCAGCCACATAGGAGCATGTGTCTGGCAGCGTTGTATTGGGACACAGGTCTCTGGCATCTTTGTTCCTCCATCTCCCACAAAGCGGTACCAGCCACTCTTGTCCCTGTCACACATGTCGCCTTCTCTCGTGTTCTCTGTGCTTCGGGAGGGTTCGTCCAGGCGGACGTAATTCTCGCAGGGGTCATAGGACCTACTGTTGGTGAGGTTTCTGTCACCTGTGTAACAGGGAAGGGAAGCAACAGTGTGCTTGGGTTTAATGAGCATCCTCAGAGCCCACAGGATTTTTATCCCCTCCCCCCACTCCCCCCCACACTCTGTTTTCAATGTGCTTAAGGACCCTAAAGAGGACGGGAAGCACACAACCCATTCATTAAACATCAGCCTTCATCATCTTGGAGTCGGAATAATAATGAGAACTTTACGTGGTATTTTATAGGCATTAAGAACACCAAGGCCTCCACCCTGCACAATTCTAAGCGGCATCCTTCACATTGAGTTTGGTGCCCTCCCCCAGGCTCTAGAGTTGTGCAGTGCTCCCCTGTGCAACCATATACTCTGGTCCTGTCTGACTATGTATTATAAATGCAATACAGCCTCATTAGAAAAAACTTCAAATGTCATTAAAATGAATAAAGTGGAAATGAAAGTTGTCATAAGCCCATTCCATCCCCAGAAGTATCCGTAAATTTATTGTATATTCTTCAGACTCTTTCTATCCATGTGTTTAAACTATAGGGTTTTTTTAAATGGGTTTAATGATATACAGCTTAAAAAAACTTTTTTAATGTTTATTTATTTTTGAGAGAGAGAGACAGAGTGTGAGTGGGGGAGGGGCAGAAAGAGAGGGAGGCATAGAATCTGAAGCAGGTTCCAGGCTCTGAGCTGTCAGCACAGAGCCTGATGTGGGCCTTGAACCCACAAACTGTGAGATCATGACCTGAGCTGAAGTCAGACACCTAGCCGACAGAGCCACCCAGTCACCCCTTTTTTTAAACTTACATTTTTTACTTAATATATCATAGACATTTACCCATTATCAATAGATACAGATCTAACAGAAGATTTCTCAACCTTGGCACTACTGATATTTGGGGCTGGATAATTCTGTGTTGGGGAGGCAGAGGGGACACATCCTGTGCATTATAAGATGTTCAGCAGCTTCCCTGGGCTCTTCTCACTATAGATTTCAGTAGTTCTTTCCTCCTGGAAGTTTTCTCCAGACATTGCCCAAATCACCCCCAATGGAGAACCACTGCTCTAACATGACCCTTTCTGATTTTTAGCAGATTCAGGAACTATGATGTGTGAAGAGGCTGAGAAGTGAAGGGACGGGTTGGTCATTCTGGGTTTAAATCAGCTCCACACCTGCTGGCTAGGTGACTTTGACAGGTGGTTCAACTCCCCTGAGACTTATCTGCAAACCAACACCTATAGCTGGTAGCTCTCAAACTCCCTCCATTCCTATGCCTTGAGCCATGGTGTTTGCCACATCTGTGTCTCCTGTTGTCTACTTAATATGTTTCTTTCAGTGCTTCTCTTTATAAATTTGTTTCATCTTAAGGAATAATATCTGTGATACCATAGGTATGATGTACTAGTTACATATTTTTAATACACAGGACAAAATCTACATAGCCATCAAAAAATTCTTCAAGAGTTTGCCATGCACTGCTGTAGTCCTCCTGGAATACGTCCCCTGTTTTGAGGAAAGAAAGCCCTAAAGCATTGCTAGAGGATTAAATGAGGTAATAGGTGTAAAATGCCAAACACAGCACCTGAGTCCTAAGAGGAGTTGAGGTTGGTTCTCTCCTCCAGTTCTGATTTGTTGAACACTGTGAGAGCCTGAATAATGGACTAAGTACACATGCAGGATCACATTCTTATAATACACGGTGGAAGGAGTTTTTAGAAAAGAGATTTTCAAGACTTGATTACATATGTGCTTGTTTTAAGAAAAGTCATCACTGCACTTGCTATTCTTGGATTATTTTCCGCACACACGATGTGTTTTTCCAAGGGAGGCCATGAGCTGAGTCCCTCCACAGGTGATACAGGCAGAGATTTCACCCTGGTGGTGAGCCTGAGGACCCTTCCCATGAGCATCTAAGGTGCTCAATCCGCAGATCTCTGAATGGACCCCCAGGAAATCACTACCTGCAGACCTTTCTTTCTACAGATGAGCAAACATACAGAGGAAGGAGAAGGTACTTGCCAAAACAAGGGCACAGAGTGACTGGGGGATTCACGTCCCCATGAATCTAAGCTGTCTGAACCCTGCATATCTGGGCATGGGAAGTTCTATTAACTGGCTGACTCCATGGTCCTCACAGTGGAGATGTCTGATTTGACTCTTTGAGAGATTATGGCTATGTTCTGTTTTCTGATTTCTCTCATCTTGTTCCTCTTGACTGCTGAGTCTTTGATTTAGACATGTCCCTGTTCTCCTCACTGACCCTGAACTGCCTTCTCTGCACTCTCCCTCTCCCCAGGTATGGTAGACCATCTGAGATGCCAGATGAACAGAGCACATACCTTGCTGTTCTGTAGATGTCAGGGTCAGAGTGCAGGAGGCCAAGGCCAGCCACAAGACATAAGAGCCCACCATCCTTTCCAAAGGCTGAGATGTCCAGGTCACTCAGCAGAATGCAGACTCTCCATGCAGCTAGGGGAGGGGAAAGACCCAGATACAATCAGGGCAACAGAGGCTGTTCCTCTGGGTATAAGGGTTAGAAAGAAATTCACATCAATTCAGCACCATGACTTGTACTCAGCCCCTTGCATACCTTAGCTCATTTAAGGCTCTGCACCACCTTCCAGGGAAGGTACTATTATTGTTCCCATTTATGGATGAAAAGGGAGGTGGGACTCAGAATATATTTATCCCAGAAATATTTACTGAGCTCCTCCTATGTACAGGCACTGTGCTGGAGATTAAATAGCTTGCTTAAGGCCACAGGCCCATGTTCTCAGAAATAGACCTATGACTTCCCTCATGAAGGACTGTGTTGTTTTAAAGCAGGTGTGACTTGCAGAAAGGAGGTGGGGATAATGAGAGTAGGAGGCTTGCCAAGGGGATGTGGTTGACATCAAGAGAACCAAAGGCAAGCTTAGAGCAGTCCGGCATGGTAGGACGTCCTAGAAGGCCTTAGGCTGGTTCCTGCTCAGGTAAAGATAGAGACACTGGGAGACTGGATGGAGGGGATTACAGAGCTGTGAGTATCTACAGACAAAAGTAGCAGCTACTTTCTTAGTTCTGTGTATCAGGCACCGTGCTAAGAAATTCTTGAAGCACCTTATATGTGTGTAGGTTTCTGTGAGGGTGGGACCATGTCAGACTGAGCCCCATATTGCTTGCTCCTAGGACAGTGTCTGACACATAAGGGTGCTCAATAAAGGTCTGAGCAGTAAATGAATAAGAAAATGGGGGTAGGGAGGGCAGAAACAAAGAGATATGAAGACCCTGCCAACATTCTAATTAGTAACATTCCCTCTTCTGGAAAAGTTTCCTCAAATGGACAGATTTCTGATGACTTCTTAAAGCCTCTGGAAGACTCGACTCAAGTTGAAGCTAGAGACTTTTTCTGGAAGGGATATCACGAATAGGTTAGAGAACACCCAAGTCTGTTAATTCTTAGGGATGAGATCCCAAGTAGGGGCCTATGTTCCTGGAGGAGGGGAAGGGTAAGGAGGCATGGCGGGGGGGGGGGGGGGGGGGGGGGGGGGGGGGGGGGGGGGGGGGCATCTGTAGACCTGGAGTAGCCAGCAGGTAGCTGGAATCATGGTTGAGATGGACACAGTGATATCTGGAACACTTGATAGGGTAGGATCCAAATTTTGCTATTTCTGAAAGTTTCCAGAAATAAATGACCCTAGGGGCGCCTGGGTGGCTTAGTCGGTTAAGCGTCCGACTTTCGCTTAGGTCATGATCTTGCGGTTCGTGGGTTCGAGCCCGGCGTCGGGCTCTGTGCTGACTGCCAGCTCAGAGCCTGGAGCCTTTTTCGGTCTGTGACTCCCTCTCTCTCTGACCCTCCCCTGCTCATGCTGTCTCTCTCTCTCCTAGAAATAAATAAAACATAAAAAAATTTAAAAAAAAAATGACCCTAAAACATCCAGTGGGTCAAAGATGGTAGGGGAGTACCCCCAAGATCAGCAGAAAGCCTGCTGGGGCTTGAAGTAGGACTTACCTTGGGGTAAGAACACAGGGTGGTCTTCCTCTGGCCAGCCGTGAGAAAGCCCGCTGTGGACCATCCTTTTATTGTATTTCTCTACCCACGTGGCTATCCGTGATTGGTGCTGAGGTAGGACTGGAGTTAATTTCCCAGGTATACGTTGATTTTGTTGGGTGTATGTAGGCAAGATAAGTGATTTACCACAGAAAAGAGTAGAAGAAGGATCTGTACTCCCCATCCCCCCAAATAAACCAATGAAGCTGATGCCATATTTATTACCAGAAACCAAACACTAATCAAAAGGGAGTTTAATATCCAAAGGGAAGTGAGAGAAATCAAACAGGCACTTGTTTGCACAATGGATTTCCAATTGTACCTTCTGTTCTTAGCTAATCACCTTAGAACACTTCTGCTTCTGTCTGGATGCCATTCCTCTCAGGGCCAGTTAGAGCAAGGGAATAAATAAGGAAGTGGGGGATGGGTGTTCCCTATTTTTGGCCCATAGATTTTACATACCTTTAGATACTCAGTGTTGAAGAGTCTGGGAAGGGCCAGTTTGGGGATGGTGAATCATGGAATATCAAAGGACAGACAAGGCCCCCAGACAAAAGGCCCCCAGAGGTCAGAATCACCTCTCTTCTAATCCCTTCTGATATGTGGGCTAGCTAGAGATTGGAAGGTCTGAAAAGGAGAGGAAGCCATATATCTTGGACTTTGAAGCATCAGGCTTGGACCTGGCTTTTGTGGCATGGTATTGTGGCATTAATAAGGAAGTCAAAGCTTTTGCAGAACAAAGGGACTCTTTAAGGAGCCAAGGCTTTTGGGGGCAGAAAGTACAGAGGTCCTGGCATTGGTAACACCTTCCAGCACAACCCCAACCTGGGCAAAGAAAGTGCTGTAAGCCACCTTCTCTACTCCTCTTGCATTTGGAGAAAAATCCCCTAAATGTGGAACTTATAACCACCACAAATGCAGGGTTTCAAAATTCTTCTGGGTCCACAAAACAGTCATTTACTCCATCCCTCTTCTGACACCTCCATTCCAATCTGAACTATGTCTCCACCCAGCTGCTTGCTGGACCTCTCTCCTTGGGCTAAGATGCTTGAGGCACTTTCACCTCAGCAGGCTCAAATCTGAACTCATCCATTCCCCAGACTCTCCATTTTCATTGCATTGTCTGTCTGTTTTTTTTTTTTTAAGTTTGTGTGCTTGTTTATTTAATTTATTTATTTTGAGACAGAGAGAGTGAGCAGGGGGTCATCAGAGAAAGAAGGAGAGAGAAAATCTCTAGCAGGCTCCATGCTGCCAGCACAGAGCCAGATGTGGGGCTTGAACCCATGAGCTGAGATTATGACCTGAACTGAAACCAAGAGTCTGACACTTAACCAACTGAGCCACCCAGTTACCCCCATTGTCTGTCTTAATCAGTGACACTACTATGCATCTGGTCACCCAAGCTGAAGACCTGGCTCCTTCCTTTCTCCCTCAGACTCATATTTCTGGTAATGACCACAACTTGTCACTCACTTTTCAAATATTTCTTGAATCTGTCTTTCCTTCTTTAGCCCCATTTCACTAACCCTAATTCAAGCCAACATCATCTGATAAGGGTGATTTTAACAGCTGCCTAGTGGGTCTCCCTGCTTTCATTCTTATCCCCTTTGATTCTATTACGTTCCCTGCAGCCAGATGCCATGGAGTTACCTCTCAGCATTATCCCCCACTCCTGTAACTTCCTTCTTCCTGGGATCTGACTCCTGGCTATAGCTCCTACCTCATCTACAGCTTCTTCCCCACACATTCTATGCTCCAGCCAATCTGTGGCTCTCTGAGCTGTTCCCTTCCTCTAGCCCTTTGCATGTGCTATTCCCTCTGCCTAGATCATACTGTTCCCAGCCTCCTACTACATATTTAAGTCCACCTCCCCCAGGAAGACTTTCCAGAACATCACAGGCTTGCCAGTGCTTCTCTTCTCTGCTCCTGTGCCTCACTGGGATGATTCCAATTTCACTCAATTACCCACTGACTTATTTGTCTCCCTTGAAGTCTTTTCCTTTAATAGTTTACTGTCAAGTTGGTTTCCATATAACACCCAGTGCTCATCTCCACAAGTGCCCTCCTCCATGCCCATTACCCCCCCTTCCCCTCCCCCTCACCCCCATCAGCCCTCAGTTTGTTCTCAGCATTCAAGAGTCTCCCATGGTTTGCCTCCCTCTCTCTCCCCNGGTTTGCCTCCCTCCCTCTCCCCAACTATTTTTCCCCTTCTTCTCCCCCATTGTCTCCCTTGAAGTCTTTAAGATCTTTGTGGACAGGGATCCTGTCTTTGCTGTTCTAACCAACACCCAGTAAGTACTTATTGGGTAAACAAATGGAAAAATTCACAACATGCATGCTTCAGTCTCTCCTGTAAATGATGCGTCAAAATTTATGGCTGTCCAAGTCTTAGTGAAACCTTATTGGGAAGATACCAGATCATGCCTCAGGGCCTTTGTACTTGTCTGTGATGTTCTCCCTCAGATATCCCACTAGTTTGTTCTCTTAGCTTATGCTTATCAGAGAGACTTTCTCTGACCATCCTGCATAAAACAACACCCCCATATCTCTGTTCTCTTTTCCTTGTCTTTCCCAAAGTGCATGTCACTGCTGACATTTCACATAGTTATTGTTTAAATGTATCCCCCTTTTAAATATAAGTGCTTTACCAGCAAGGACTGTTTTGATTACTTGCTGTTTCTGTGCCTATAAAAGTGCCTGTCATTGAATTTATGCTTAAATTATCTATTGAATGTTGAGTTGAATACCTAACTGATTAAAAAAAACAGAAAGTAGGGGCACCTCAGTAACTCAGTCAGTTAGGCATCTGACTCATGATATTGGCTCAGGTCATGGCCTCATGGTCCTGAGCTGGAGCCCTGAATCCGGCTCTACTCTGAGTGTGAAGCCTGCTTGGGATTCTCTTTCTCCCTCTCTTTCTTCTCCCCCAGTCATGTTCTACTCTCTCACTCTTTTTCTCTGAAAATAAATAAACAGAAGTCTGCTCCTTCACTGTTAAAAAACAAACAGGAAAATAAAGAAAAGAAAGGAAAAGATGGATTAATTCTGATATGTTTTCTTTTTCCTGGATCTTGCCTTTGGCCTCTTTATTTTTCTTCTTGTTTTGTTGTACCTGAATCAAAGTATATCTGCACATAATCCAGCCAGGCTCCACTAAGCATGGATTGACCATAGACAGGGCTGGGGTCAGCTCTAAAGTCCTCCTATGTAAAGCCCTTGTGCAAAGGCAGCAGGCATGGGGATTTGGTGTGTGTCTACGTGACTGCGTTTGAGGTCTCTTAACTCAAGAAACACTGTCCCCATAGTCCCTGTTTGCTGATACACACGTGTGGTTTTCCCTGAGGTCAGAAGGCTCTAATAAAGCAACAGGGCCTTGGTCTGTCCTGAAAAGCCACAGCTGGAGTTCCAGGAAGCAGCTGGTGTCAAGGTAGACATTTCCCACCATCATTCGCTTCCACTAGCCCACTTGACAGTGAAGTCCAGAGTCCTTGGAATATCTGGGTCCCCAGGGCCCAGCAGCCTCTTTATTTATGGTTGTGCCTTCAGCGAGCCTCCTCGAGCACCCTCCCCCATTGTGAAGCATCCCTGCCAATGGGAGTAGTGGGTCTTCTCTCCACTGCTGCTGCTGCTGTGGCCATGTAAACAGACCTACATCTTTCGGATGGAGAGGGACAAGTGCAATGAAGGAAGAAGTACATAGGCTGTGTCAGTACATCACCTCTAAAGATTGTGAGACTCCTGAACAGGGACTGCATCTGTCTTATTCTCTAGTGTCTGCCCAGCACCCATCATGGTACCTGGCGTGTACTGGGTGCTCACATAAATGTTTCTGCAAAGCTGAATGGGCCCTGTGAGGGCATCATAATTGGTCTCCTTATACAGCAGCAGCAGCAGCAGCAGCCCTTGATTATACCTTCCATTTCTGCCATGCCAGCCACACTTGTAATCACCTTTCAGGTTCACTCCATTTCTTGCCAGATTCCAAGCTCCATGAGTGGAGGGATTGTGTTTGCTGCTGTATCCCCAGCAGAGAGCACAGTGCCTAACACAGAGGAGATTCTCAGCAAATATTTCTTGAACAAATGGATGTATGGATGGATGAAGCTCAAACGCATCATGTATTTTATCTAAGGTTGCACAGTTCAACCAGTTGAACCCAGTCTCTTCGACCAGAGTGTGAACTCCATGAGTCCTGGTTTTTCTCACCACAGGATCCTCAAAACTATGGCCAATTCCTACATATAGTAGGTGCTCAATAAAAAAAAATACTTATTGAATGAATGAATAACTTCAAAGACTGAGCTTTTAAAATACTTATTATTTTGCCACACTTTTTAAGGAGACATGGGACCTTAAGTGCAGACACGTCACAAGTCCCATTTTGAGAGAAGGTAGAATTTAAAGATACAAGCCATTTTGTGATAACGAGGATTAAAGGCAGGGCAAAAGGAACAGGGTGATTGAAGTGTGAGTTCGTTTTTCTGTGGCTGGAGCACTAAACTGCATCACTCACATTCAGCAGGAAGTGAGAACCACAGAGCACAGGGTTTCCAGCTGCCAATCACTGAGACATCAGGGTCAAGGAGGCCGACAGAAGCAGAGGCAGCCAGACCTTCAGGAACCCTGCAAAGAAAGCAATTACAAGTCTGCTGCTAATATTGTGCTTTTGTGCAAAAATAACCTAAGATACCTCCTCTAGACTGACCAGTTAAGAAAGGATAGCCTCTCTGGGCTGATCAGTTAGAAAAAGGAAACTTCTTTCTCTTTATCTGCTCTGAAATCCAATTAGAGAAAGGTGCCACTCAGGGGAGAAAAAGGTGGACCAGATTGAAGAAGACAGTCTTTCCTCTGGCCCTAGGATTGGTAGCCCCCCTCGAAAGGACACTTGTGCAGTGCCCAACCTAATCAACCATCCTTGGCAACCTTTGGATATTCACAGAGTACAAGCCTCTTAGGGACACCTTAGATCTTTAGTTCCAAGCTCCCTGCTACAGGGTTGGACTAGTTCAGGTAAAACACTAGGTTGGTGTAACAACTCCTTCAGATCTAGGTACCAGGAGCCAAGAAGGGCAACAGTTACATGGATTTACTTTTCATCTAGATTTTCAGACAAGTTAGTGTCTGTGAAAATCAAAGGCCATAAAATGCCACCTGTTCCATGGCCTTTGTCATCAGAGGAGCAGAGAAACAGGATTTCTTATTTGTCTGTTGTGTTCATCCTGGAACTAAGCATGGTCCTTGGCATGTAGTCACACTGAACATATATTTGTCACCTGTTGAGTGAATCCTGAAAAAATGTGTTAGAGATAAATCACAAAGCTTCAGGAAGTGCCCAGGGTGCAGATCTAGTGTGTGCATGTCTACTGGGTATATGTTTGTTTAAGTGTGTGTGGGTCTGTACCTGCAAAATATGCACGCATGAAACTCTAGCTGTCCGTGTATGTGTGTGTGTACAAATATGAATATATGCATGTGTGCACATGCACAAACATGTGTGGGTGATGTACATTCTGATATGCCAGTCAGTGCATGCCTGTGTCTATATGCACATATGCACTAGCAGGGGGCAGCATACATATATGTGTATATGTACATCCCTAGGACCAGACGTTTCTACAGATGCAGTCACCTCTTCAGAGCTCAGGCCAAGCAGTCCAGGTGCTTCAGCACATCCTGGGCTCATAGATGAAAGCCACAGAGGAAGGTTCTAGTAGATGTCCCCAAGAAAAGGGGACCTGAACTTACCCAGGCTGCTGGAAGCAGCCCTTGAGACTATGGCCTGGACATCTGTAGAAGGAAAGAGAAGGATCAGTGTAAGAAGAAGGCATGCAGTCGGCAAGAATTCAGTTATAACCCTTCAATTTGTTCTTCTCCTTGCACACAGTATAGTCTTTAAAACCCAGATCTGACCATGTCATTTCTCTGCTTTGGGCCTTCAGGGGTTCCCCACTGCTTTCACGAGAAAGGCCCTAAACCTTAGCAACAACTGTTAAGTCCCCACATGGTCTGGACCCCCCCCACCCCCCACTGCCCCCGGATCAGCGTATCGTATCCCAACATCCTCTTCTTTTCAGCCTGCCTGGCCTTTTCTCAGTTCCTCTAGCAGGCTGGGCTACCTCCCACCACAGGCCCTTTGCCCATGCCGTACCCTCTGCCTGAGATTCCCTGCCCCTCACCCCTTTTCCCTGACCCCTCTTAGTTAATCCCTCCTCAGTGTGAATAATATCTGTTCCAGTGGTCTCTAGGTTCCATGTGAACCAGGTCTCTCTGCTTTTGCTCACCACAAGATCCCCAATCACTAGTATAGGTCCTAGCATATAGGAGGCACAAGAACAGATTTGCGCAACAGAATGAACAAATGACTGGGAGCTGGTAAAAGGCAGCTTATAGTCCACCTTGCCCCACAGAGTCAACTTGCTCCAGTCTGAACACAGTAAGATCCACATGTTGAGTTCTGTCATCCCTCCTCATCTCCAGAGAATATTCCCCACCAGGAGCATGGGGAAGGAAGTGTCTCTCTTACTTTTTCGTGTGATGGGACCCAAGTTCAGGATGTGGGTTTGGTCTATGATGCCCCCACTGCGGAATCGGGCCCCAGAGCAGGTCTGTAGGAAGAAGGCAATGAAGAAACGCTTCCATGAGGGAGACTGAATGTGGTCCTGCCGTGGGGAATGGGCTGCCCTCCTCACTGGGGCTTCCTCCCACCTCAGTCTGGGGCTTGAGGATGGGAGAGGCAAGGGTTGTCAGGAGATCTGCATACCTAAGCTCATGCCCCACCTGTACCATTTGTTAGGTGTACAATCTTAGGAAAGTTACCAAAGTTCTCTGAGCAGCTCATATAGAAAAAGGAAGTAATAAAATTTCTCTCCTTTAGTTACTACAAATAATTTAAGAAGTTAACCCAGATAAGGTGCACCTGGTGCTTTAAAACGTCAGCTTCTGTTATCAGAACACAAGCCTGCAGATAAGCCAGAACATTTACCAGCCAATCGCAATGTACTGATCCTGCCTGATTTCCCAAAGCTTAGGTCTCTTACCTGGCCATGCCTACCCCATCTTACTGCTCATTCTATTCCTGGGCTAAAAGAGAAACAGCCAAAATGTTTGTTTTCTCTTAGACCTTGTGGCCAAATGTCTTTGGTTATGGGAGATGGGGGAGGGGGAGGTTATGGCACGCGGCCTGAGGGAAGAAAGGCAACTTACAGGTTTGCATTTTTCATTAACAGTGTCACACAGATAGACTTCACAGTGCAGGTAGACCAGGTCATAGTTCCCAGCAAAACGGAACATCTGGACAGAAAATCGTCCCTGAGGGGACTCCCCATTCTCCACTACCTGGATGGTTGAGTCCTCAGTGCGTGGACATCTGGGAGGTTTAAGTCATATAACATAGTTGGTTAAGTAAGCACTCTATGGCCAGTCTGGGTTCAAATCTCACCCCACCATTTATTATTAGATGTGTGTCTTTAAGCAACCTAATCTCTCTGTGCTCCAGTCTTCCTATCCATATAAAAGGACTACTATTTGTAACCCGTTTCATAAGATACCTGTGAAGATTAAGTGAGTTAACTTTTCAAAGTGCTTACTATAGTATATGACACATAGTAGATGCTACATATGTATGATGCTGAAGTAAAACTGTGGTCAGCACAGAGTTGAAACAATGTAATGAAGCCAGCGTGGTTTCCTAGGAGATGACATTCAGGATCATTAGCTACCATTGCTTTGCTGTCTTCTGTGTGGCTGGTTCTAACTATAACAATGGACAGCTTCTAAGTCCTGAGGGGCAATGGCCAAATGGGAGTGTGTGTGCCCATCTGTAGACATACACAATGGCACCGAAACTCAAAATTGCACATGCAGTGACTCACGTATATGCTGGGCTGGATCAAGATACATGGGCAGATAAATTGAGCATCTTCTCTGCTGTTTTACATGATTTGCTCAGAATTGATTGAGGAGAGGGCCTGGATGCTGACTGCAAAGAGGAAGAACTGAGAAGGGAACTCTGTGCTTTGTGTCCTCCACAATTCAATCTGATTGCAAAGGTGCACAGTCCACTTGGCAAAATAAAAGCTCTGAGGTTAAGGGGACCCACCGCCTGAAAGCCCCATGCATGCAACCTGAGCAGGGCATCCAACCCTTCTCACTTCTCCCCAGCCAGCTCCTCCTTACACATCCTGAGATGTTTGGCATCCCTCTTAGACTGGTGGTCCCAGTCTAACTCTCACACATGACCAGACAGAAAAACAAAGCACACCCAACATTTCTTCCTGCTTCTTTTTCACAACTTTTCAAGCATTTCACAGAATACATGCTCAACTGAACATGTGTCCATTTCACATATGAGAACACGAATAGAGAGATGAGACGGCTTATGTCTCTGGACTAAGAAGTAGCAAAGCCAAGATGTGAACCCATATCTTCATGATGGCCCAATCAAGATCATCCCAACCCTTTTCCAAAATTTTTTTTGCCTTACCTAGACACCACCTTTATGTATGTTTTCCTGTGTTTCTCAACACCTATATTATTATCTACTTACTATTTTTATCAAATATATGTACATTTTTATTGGAGTACATCTAACTTTTTAGAAGAATCTTCCGATCCTGACCACAAATAGCAAACCAGTATCACTTGCCATAAGCAAAACATGACCATTTACAGATAAATACAAAGTAAACCATGCTATTAAATTTTAGTTAGCTACTGTCACAGCTAAAGGCCCTAAAACAGACTTACGCTTTCTTTCTGTTGCAAAGGGGATTAGCAAATAACAGAGAGGTGTAAACGTCAGATGAGCACCCAACTAAGACTTTTCCCTTGATGTATTCAGGACACATTCTTTTTTTTTTTTTTTTAATTTTTTTATTTTTTACAAATATTTTATTGTCAAATTAGTTTCCACATAACACTCAGTGCTCATCCCCAAAGTGCCCTCCTCCATGCCCACCCCCCCTCCCCCCCTCATCCATCAGTCCTCAGTTTTTGTCAGCATTCAAGAGTCTCTCATGGTTTGCCTCTCTCCCTTTCCCCCACCGTTTCCGCCCTTCTTCTCCCCCTTGTTCCTCCGTCAAGTTCCTCCTAATCCTCCTATACGTGCAAACATATGATATTTGTCCTTCTCTGCCTGACTTAGTTCGCTCAGCATAACACCCTCAAGGTCCATCCATGTTGCTACACATGGCCAGATTTCATTGTTTCTCATTGCCATGTAGTATTCCATGGTATAGATAAACCACATCTTCTTGATCCATTCATCTGTTGATGGACACTTAGGCTCTTTCCATGTTTTAGCTATTGTGGAGAGTGCTGCTATGAACATTGGGGTACATGTGCTTATTCAGGACACATTCTAAGAACTAAAACGGGAATAGGTCACTGTCTTTCTGACTATGCTATTAAAATTGCAAATGTCCCTCCCCTTTCCCTGCTTTGGGTTTTTCCTATAGCTCCATTACCACTGACATGCTATAGATTTATCTTGGTTACTTATTGGTCGCCCCCTTCTTGGAATATCAGCCGTCTGAGGGCATAGAATTTTGTCTGTTCTGTGCACTGTGTTATGTACAGAGCCTGGCACACAGGAAGCTTCCAAAAACATCTGTTCCATTTTGAATGACGTTGTGAATTACTTTCTCACAGTGTGGCCCACGGCTCTCCAATGCCTCTGGAGTAAAAAGTAGCACTCCTGTGTCCTCCCTTTTACAACTGGTCCTTCATTCACTGTGTCTCCAGCTCACTCCTCCCAGCCAAATACTGCTCACTTGCCTCCTGCCCTGGGTGAGTGCACCTTTCAGTCAGGTTTCTTAACCTTTTCTTGAGTCCTGGACACCTCCAGCCTTCTGGTAAAGCCTATGTATCCCTCCTCAAAAATAATGTTTTAAACACATAAAGTACCTAAGATTATAAAGGAAAGCAGTTGAAGTGTAGTTCTCAAAATATTCAAACATTTGATATATGCATTATATATTTACATATCTATTATATATAAATACATATACTTATAAGTATATATATTGATAATACATTAAATAATTTCTAGTAGAAACTAATATTCTAGTAACTGAAAGTACTGACGTGTGCAAATGTTCTGCTAATACTTCTATGATTTGTTGCCTATATTCATAATGGATGGTGATGCTAAATTTTCAGCTAGAGATTAACAAATATACAGATGTACTTTATCCTAAATCCCAATCCAGAGGCTGCCCCCTTCTGCCCTGGTGAGGCCCTGGAACTCACCTGTCCTGGATGATGAAGTACTTCAAGGGGTCCGTGGCATTGCTGCTGGGTGTGGCGTAGCAGTTGGTCATCAGCAGTGCAAACCGGGACAAGTCACCCCCATCCAGCATCGTGCCCACGTAGAGAAAGGCCTCTGTGGCCAGGGTCACGGAGGAGCCTTGGTAGGGCTGTGTGTAGGTAGGGCTCTGGAAGAGTGCCATCCGCACAGTGAACATGCCTGTTCCACCCACACCGATGTTTAGGGCACTACAGGGAGAGAGGGGCTGGTGAGAAAACCAGATCTGAGCACAGCAACACATGGCCCACCCTTTCTGGTCCATAGTCCTGGGCAGCCCCTGGCAGCTCTCTGCATTTTTATCCGGCAGTTGGACTGGAACCCACCCACTACTGCAGTGGTTGCAAACTGCAGTGAGCAGACATGGGTCACCTGTGCATCTTGTTGAAATGCAGGTTCTGGTTTGGTAGGTTTGGGTAGGGCTCAAGGTTCTGCATTTCTAACAAGTACCCATGTGTTGCTGATGCTGCTGAGCCATAGATCAAATTTTTTGTAACATGTCCGCCCCCCTCACTTGGTAGCCCTTGCCTTTAAGAAGTGCAATAAACAAATTCTCAAGGGAATCGCCTACATTTCTTCTTTGGTCTCAACCTGGAACAGTTAAAAGGATGGCTATGAGTCCTACAGGCCTAAGTCAGAGTTCTGGTTCTACCTATAGCAGAAGACGGGTTTTGTAAATGGGTTCTTTATAACCATATTGAAAATAGCTACACTAATGTAAACTTCACAGGATGAGCCAATAAAGGACATTATAAGGATATCTGATACCCTAGAAATAAGGTATATGATAAAAACCCAGTAATGTAGAAGTCTATTTTATAGGTAAGGAGTGGGTTATTGGCTTGGACTCAGACTTGAACCAAGGCAAGATTTCTAGCTCAAACCAGAGAGATGTCTGCACACAAATGTGTTGTTCTCTGAAGTCTGTCAGGCTGAGACATGGCCACATTGCCTCAGTGAACTGCTTGGCCAGATGATGCTCCAGCCACTGGCAGACAATGAGCAACCTTCTTCCCCCAAGTCAGCCACGCACCCTCATCAGTACCTAGTGCCCTTCCTCCAGTCTGGTTGGCTCAAAGAACATGTAACCATGGGCAAGCTTCATAATGAAGGCCATGATAGAGTGGGGCTCTGGGCCTGATGGCCTGGGTTTGAATCCCAGCTCTGCCACTTACTAACTAACTTTGGAGAGGTTACTCAGTCTTCTCTGAGCCTCAATTTCCACATCTGAATAATGGGAATAATAATAACAGTAATATCTACACCTTAAGGTGCTCTAAGATTTCAATGAGATGCTTCCTATAGAGCCATTAGCACAATGCCTGACATATAGTCAGCTCTTGATAAGTGCTTGTTATAATTACAACTGTAATTTTTTCCAACATCAGCATCACTGGACTGTGATTCATCCTACTCAGAGATTTTCAATTTTTTTAGCAACAGGATCCTTTTATAAAATTATTTTTAATATTAAAACATCATGTGGCACCCCATATGGGTGGAACTTTTCTGGTTCACCTTGCAGGCATCCCCAAAGGCACTTCAAGAGGCATAATTTACAAATCCCTCTTTAATCAACTCCTCCTTTTTACAGAGGAAGGAAGGAAACTGAGGTCCAAATATAGCATATGATTTATATATCATATAAACAGCAGATCTGGACCAGGAACTCTCCCTCCTTCCATCTGGCCCAACCACCCTGCCCCTCTGATAAGCCAGAGGCCCTAATATTTGACTCACATATGCAAAGCACTGTTGTGCTTCTAAGAAAGTACTGCTAAATCCATTTCACATAAGACCGATACCCAGGGTGGGGCTATCAATTTCCAAAGCCATCTTGTTAGTATGTGACAGAGCCTGGATTTGAATCTGGGCTCCAGAATTCCCAGTTGGGCTGTATTCCATTGAGAATACTGCTTCCCAGTATCCCCACCCAGCTCCTTGTGGCTGGCAGTTGACAGGGCAGCTGAGGACCTGGTGTTTAAAGATTCGTGGGGTGGAGTCGGCCGGGGCACTGGGGGCCCTCTCTGGGCGCACCTGACCATTGGCTGCAAGGAGGTCTTCAAACTGACTTTCATGTCCAGGGGGTAGGAGCATGCAAAGTTGATTTTGATGTTGAGGTCACGGATGATGATCTCATCTGCCAGGTAGAGGGTGTTGCTGTACGTTGCATGGGTTTCATTCCTCTGTGTTGGGGGGTGGGAGTGGGAGAAAGGGGCATAAAAATCTGAGTAGGACTCAAAACCAAAGGAGTTTCTCTGCCCTCCCAGCTGTCATAATCAGAAATTATAACAAAATAGCAGGCATCTACAAGCATGCATCATGTGCTAGGTCCTGAGTTAAATGCTCCTCTGGCATCACTGCATTAGCCCCTTCAATGACCCTGAGAGGCAGGGTTACTACCTCCTTGTTTTATGATGAGGAGACAAGGTTTCTTAAAAACTGAGTAACTCTGAGTAACTTGCCCACAAGATGTGAGATCTGATAAGCCTGGGCTCTTCTGGTTAGGCTATACTTCCTCTCTCAAAGACTAAAAACCATGTCCTGAGTCATTGTTAATGCTAGAATTTTAAATCCTGCATGAAGCAAATGACAACTTCCTTCTTTCTTTCTTTTGTCTTCTTTCCTTTTCTTTCCAGGGGATGAGGGAGTTGGGGAAGCAGTATTCACTCAGACATTGACCTCTAGGTCCCTTTTGAAGAGGTTTCTGTAGGTGAATTCCTGGTTCTCTACATACCAGTGATGCAGGTCCTTGCCTCCCAGGACTACCCAAGATAGATAGACCTGCTTCTGAGCCCAGTGTCAATACCTACTGGCTGAGAAGAATCACTGCCCTGTATAGGTCCTTCTGTTTCCATCTGTAAAATGGGGAACTGTCATCAGGATCATTCTCTTTATTTGAAGCTGACATTTATTAAGCACTTACACTGTGCCAGTCACTGTCCTCATCACTGTACATACATTAACTCATTCAATCCTCAGAAAACCTATGAAGTAGGTACTGTTTTCCCATTTTACAGTCGAGGAAACTGAGGCACAGCCAGGCTCATACAACTAGGAAATGGTAAAGCTAGGGCTTGAACCAGGCAGTGCTCTCACTCTATTCCACACTGTCCAGCACATACCGTCATCACTGTCCCACAGGGGCCATCCCTGGCTGGAGTCACCACAGATATCCAGTCCCGGTCTCCCTTCTCAATGAAGCCCGAACACTGGCTGTCACGCAGGTACATGAAAACCTTCTCAAAGCCCAGGCTCTTCAGCTGGCACTTGCCCAGGGACACCTTGATGTCATTGGCCCCACACTCCAGTCTGCGCTCCAGGAGGGAAAGATCTGAAATAGTCAGAGAAGGTGGGATTGGAACCCTGTGACCACAATTCAGTGTCCACCACATCTCCAGGAACCGCTGGTTGGGCTAGCCACCACCTGAGGGGCACTCAGATTAGCCTTTGTGCTATGGTCTCCCTATCAGAGGGACTGAGGCACAAGATTGGACTATGAGCATCACTGAATGCTCAGGGCCAACCATCAGCCCCTTGTTACCCTTCATGTGGATTGTATACAAAGCAAAATATTATTTTGGGACCATTCACCCCCCAGCATTAAATAACACTGAATCTCCATAAAACAAAACAACAACTACATTAATTACAGCATCTTTCCATCCTTTCTATATCAAAGAGATAGTCCTCACTAGCTACTAATATTTTTAATGCTGTTCACTTGCTAATTTCCATTTTAAAACAACAGAATGCAGATATCAGGCTAAGTGTTTGGGGAACAAATGAATATCTAGCTGGATTTTTTTAACTTTTTAAAATTGAAGTATTACACATATGCTGGAATTTAATAACATTCTTTCCTTGTATTCATTTTTTTAAATTATTAAATGTTTTATTTATTTCTGAGAGAGAGAGACACAGCGTGAGCAGGGGAGGGTCAGAGACAGAGGGAGATACAGAATCTGAAAGAGGCTCCAGGCTAGCTGTCAGCACAGAGCCTGATGCGGGGCTCGAACCCACGAACTGCGAGATCATGACCTGAGCCGAAGCCGGGTGTTTAACCGACTGAGCTACCCAGGCGCCCCTCCTTGTATTCATTTTTACTGTTACCTTCTATCGAAGGTGTTACTTGCCACAGATAGATGCCGTACTGACCATTAATGTCTCAAGTTTATTTAAAAGAAGGATTCAGTCAATTTAGTGAAAAACAAGTTAATAATAAAAATCACAGTAGAGGGTAGTACCTTGATAAAGCAAAATTATAAAGCTGGAACTTGGATGTGACTAAAATCATGACTGAAGTGTGGGAGATACTATCCTGCTTCAATCATTGTACATATGGGGAATCTGAGTCTTAAGAGATGGCCACAGCCCTGACCTGGGTCCTCTAGTTGTGAGTGGAAGAAACCATTGGCTGGTCACTAGTCCTTTGTTCTTGAACTGCAAAAATATGCCTTAGGTAGCCTTTGGGTGTGGTGTGCTAGCCTCAGAAAGAAGGAGGGGATAAGGAGGCCCCCCAAGTGCTAGGAGCTTTGGGGTCAACTAAAATGACATCAGGAGCTCAGAGAGCTTCTGCTGGTCTTAATAGATATTACTGGACCTGCTTTTCACTCAGATTGGATGACATGTATCCCCATATCATCCCTACATGTCCCCAACTCACACACAGGAACGTGTCCCTCCCCCAGTTACTGACATTTCTCAGCACCTTGCCTCCTCCCACTGGCCTCACCAGTGACGTTGAAGTCCTGTTTGCACTGGCAGCTCCATGTGCCATCATCCGATTTGCAGTCCTCGTCTATACCGCACTCCTCACACGTCCCCAACACAGAGCTGGGGTCTGCAGGGTCACAGACACAGCCAGTCAGCAGGGATGCCCCCCAGCCTCCCATGGTGCCCACCCAGGCCTGGAATGAAGGTGGGGGAGAGGGGAGACGCCCACTCACCTGTGCAGTAGGCCAGATAGCACTCAGGGGGCGCAGTCAGGTTGTAGACATAGTAGCCCGCACAGGCCTTTACTTGGACGGGTGCATCCCACAGGCAGCAGTGGCCACTCCAGTGTGCACAGGCCATGCGGCTCACGATGCCCTCGTCACTGGACGGGTGCGAGCCATTCAGCCACATGGGTGCAGCCGTATTGCAGCTCAGGACTGGCACGCATGTCTCCGCCAGGCGCACGCCACCCTGCCCCATGAAGCGGTACCAACCACTCAGGCCTGAGTCGCAGGCATAGCCCGCTCCATACTCGGTGCTGCGCCAGTACTCATCCAGGATGCGGTGCGCCTGGCATGGGTCGGTGCACACAAGCGCGTCGCCCTCGGGCACGCAGTCCAGTCCTAGACCGCAGGAGCCTGGGGAACACTCACAGTGCCACCCATCACCCCAGTAGCCGGCAGGACACACACACGAGTAGTTGCCTCTGTGGTTGATGCAGGTGGCCAGGGAGTGGCAGCCGCTGAGCCCCGGCTCAGCGCACTCATCCACATCAGTGCAACCCAGCCCAGGCGTCAGGCGGAAGCCATCAGGGCAGGTACACAAGTAGGAGCCCAGCGTGTTCACACAGATGCTGTCCTCGGAGCAGTTGTGCACCCCAGACATGGCACATTCGTCTAGGTCCATGCACATAAGGCCATTGCCAGTGAAACCCACGTGGCAGGAGCATGTTGTGGCAACCCCATCCTCCATGCAGGTGGCATTGCTGTGACATTCAGAGCAGCTTCCTGTGGACAGAAAAGCCCAGCCTCAGAGTGGTGGCAGCTGGGTCAGTGGTCACCCGGAGAGTCCTCCTGCATCTCTTTGGGTACCATGTTCTTTAGACTTAATGGAGGACTCCCCCCAAACCAAATACCAGAACTCCCCTTATGATTCCACTGTGTATTGTTCTGTGTTAAGCATTGCTTTCAAACTGTATCTTATTTAAAAATATCCATGTTTCCATATCCAGAGGAATAACACAGAGTTCTTGACACAATGGTATGATTAGGTGACCCTGACACCACTTCCCCACCTTTGAACATTTAATGCTTTCTGCTCAGATCTTTCCTGCCTCCCCTCTGAAGACTTCCCCAGCTCTCCCAGACAGGGGTGTTCCCACTTTGTGTGACATCCTCCATGACAATAAAAGCAGTAAAGATAACGAGCTATTGTTTGTTAAGCATTTACATTGGGATCTGTGCTTTTCACTCATTGTCTCATTGAATCCTCCCCAATGGCCCCTGTGGGATTGCTTTTGTATTTCTCCTTATTTTAAAGATGAGCAAACTGAGGTTCAGAGTGTTTAAACCCTGTGCTCTGTTGGTAGCAGGACCACAGGACAGGTAGCAGGACCTGCTCTTAACCAGGACACTGACATGGCATTTACTGTGCCCCAGAGTTCTCCAGCTCGGGGGAGAGGCCCAGTTCCCTTCTCCAGGGATAAGCTGAAAGCTAGATGAGGATGATGCAAGACCCAATGGAATGACCTCTTAAGAATGCAAGGGGAGGTATTTGGGAGTCACTTAGGTGTTTCAAATCTCCTGTGTGGTTAAGTATGTTCCTGACCTTCCAGGAAAATGGCAGGGGACCTTAGTGGTATTCTAGACTCTTGCCTCTCAACGTATGATCCAAGGACCACAGCATTAGCATCACCTGAGAGCTTGTCAGAAATGCAGAATTTCAGGCCCTACCCCAGACACATTGAATCAGAGCCTGCATTTTAGCAAAATTCCTGAGTCCTGTATATGTGAAAGCATCAAAAATGGATTTAGGATAAATCGAATTCCAAGCATGATAGGAGAGGGGGTGTGATCTCCTCTGCTAATGGTGGCATTGTTTCCTACACACACACACACACACACACACACACACACACACACGACTTACTTGCTTCTGAGGTGTCAGTGGCTACAGCTGTTATGACCCAAGAAGTTACCACCACTGCCATCCACATCAAAGTTGAGGTCGGAGAAGAAAGCCGCCCCATTCTTTCTGCTCTTCAGAGCTACTTCTGCTGTGGGGAAGACCTGCCCAAAAGCAAAGATAGGTTGACCAACGCCCCCCCCCCCCCCGGGGTTTCCTCCCAGTTTGTGATGCTTGGAGTCCTGTGAACAGAGGTGAATGGGATAAAAGCATGATCTAACTCACCTCCCTAGAGTTGGGAGGTCTGCTTTTATTGTACACTGCACAGCTCCAGAAGATGCCATTTATATGGACTACAAAAAGTATGCAGTGCTGTGGCCCTTGCTTTGGTGGTTTTCTCATCTGTGATCTCACCCTTACTCCCACCCACATTACCATCTGCCCCCCCCACCCCCCACCCCCGTCTCAGTGCATCTGGAAGAACTGAGTCTCATTTGGAACAGGAAGCAAAATGGGGTAGAATGTTCTGGACTCACCATCATAGGAGGCAGCTTTGGGTTAACAGCCAACTCCCAATCCCCTGCTGGAAAACTTTCAACTTCCCCAAATCCACTTATTTATTCAACAAACGTTTATTGAGTAGCTACCATGTGCCAAACAGGGGGCTACACCCCAAAGAAAACAATGAACAGGATAGGCAAGATCTCTTACTTTATGCAACTCACATATCGCAAAGAAGTAGTGTGAGATAGGAAACTCGAGAGGCGATTAACCTTCACAATGAATGTTAATGTTTACAGAGTGGTCACTTATTATTTCACTCAATTGGTGAAATAATCCTAGGTAGGTAAAATCCTAGGTAGGTAAAATACTACCCCAATTTTTCCAGCAGCAAAGTAGTTTAGCATGGTGGTTAAATGTTTAGGACTTGGAGCCTGCAACAGGGATTCAAATCCCTGTTTTACCAGTCGCTAACAGTGTGACCTTGGGCAAGGTATTTCACTTCACTAACAATTAGTTTCCTCATCTATGAAATATGGATCATTGCTTCCACAAACTGAGTGCCTATGATGTGCCAGGCTTAGTTTGATGTCCTTATGATCAAAGAACTTTGTGTTCTGGAGCAGTGTTTTCCAAACCTTTATGGCTAGGATCTGCTATAAAGAAAATATTTTTTGCCATAAATTGGTATAGTTGCTTGTGTATGTGCCTGCCTGTATACATACACATAAACACATAATAGAAGTTTAAAAAAAATTCTTATCATTACTGTGTGCATTGCTGGTTGACATTGTCTATAGTATTTAGTTAAAAGAAAATTTTGGATATAATCCACAAATAATTTCATGATCCACTAATGGGTGTGACCTATACTTTGAAAACACTGTGGTGGGTAATAACTGACTGCATATTGTCATGGGTATTAAGTAAGATGATATATGCAAAGCAGGGCCTAGCACATAGCCAATGCTGTTGTTCACTGCTATATTTTCAGTGCCTGGTACATGGTAGGCACTTAACTAACATGCATTGAATGAGTGAAGAAATAGTAGTCATTGTTATTAGAAAAGCACAGAGCACAGTCTCACAGAGAGGAAGACTGACAAACCAAAGATAATGAAGCCAATTATCAGCAGAGGAAGGACTCGCTCTCTAGGTCTGACCCAAGTGTCCAATCTCTTGATTTTCTCCCCCCACCCCCCGCCCCCAAGCAGAATGGGAAGTAACAGACAGGTAGGTGGGGCAGAAGTGGCTAGGAGAAGAGAGAGCTGTAGATAGCCTTACCTGAAGCCAGAAAGGTAGAATTAATCTGTTTACAAGTACGTGCCTCCTATATATACATCTACCACTGGCTGGCAGTCTTTCCTCCAATTATCCTCTGGTTCTGTTTCTTGAGATTGTTTTCTTGAGGGTGGAATATTTTCCCCTTTGGGCACAGTATTTTCCTTTCCTAGGCTGTCAGGTTGTTGTTCATTTTCCTAATATGTTGACACCTCAAATGATTGACATTGGGGGTCAAACTTGTGCCTGCAAATACAAGGCCTCTGTTTTGCACCTTTTGACATAAAGAGATTCCTTAGTTAGAAATTAACTGGAAAAGCAGTGCCAAGGTACTAGGCTTTTTCTTGCTCATTGAGAAGGACAAAGTGGACTCAAGGAGGCAAGCAGAGGCTAGTATCTCAAGCCAGACTGACTTGGGAAGAAAAGAGATGTTTTTGGTTTTGTTTTTTTAATTTGAGAGCAGGAGCAGGACAGAGGGTGGCGTGGTGGGGAGAGAAATCCTAAGCAGGCTCCATGCTCATTGAGAGCCAGACATGGGGCTCAATCCCATGACCCTGGGTTCCTGACCTCAGCCAAAGTCAAGAGTCAAATGCCCAACTGACTGAGTGACCCATGAGCCCTAAAAAGGAGTGTCTATTGTCCCCATTGGGACATGTACCTGTGGCCATTTGGGTTCCCTGCCCTGGAAAGAGGACCCTTTAGAAGCACACTCCATCCTCACAGGCTAGGCAAGCTCTTCGATGGTCCAGGCATGGCAGGAGAAGAGCTGAAAACAGTTGAAGGTTGGAGCCAGGAGGTAGTTGAGACATCACTGGACCAGACCCACTCTGTGGAACAAGGAATCTGAGTTCCCATGAGGACAGGCCCTTTAGGAGGTGGATAACTTCATGACTGAGTAGACTGAGTTTTGATTCAGTTGGTCTGGCTTTTCATCAGCCATTTATTGCATGCCAGAGGGCTCATTTCTTAATCTTCCTGAGGTCATTTTCATCATAAAGGGAAAGTGCCTATCTCCTAGAGTAGTTATGGTGGTTGAAGGAGAAGATGTAAGGACAGACATGTAGTAGCGATTCTACCCATGGAAGTCACTGCCAATGCTGCTTTGCTGATGGACAGTCACACAGGTAGAAAATGACAGAGCCCCCTCAGGATAATTTTGTAGGAGTGAAATTTCTGGGTCAAAGAAGTGGTAGAGTTTTATGAATTTTGATACCTCTTCCCAAACAGCACCCCAGAGAGATTTTTTAAAATTACTTTATGGTCCTACCATAGTACTGACCCTGAGCATTTTACACTTTCTTTTATCTTTGTCAAAAAATAAGTGAGAAACCTCATTATTTACTTTTGCAATTCTTCAGTGAAAAGAGAAGTCATTATCTCTTCATTTGTTGGTTATTTATTCTTTTCTAAACTGGCTGTTTGTGTCCTTTCCTTTATTTTTTCTCCTATTGTTTAAGAAGAAAATAATCTTCTTCTCCATTTTGGGTGGGGAATATCATTTCTGGTTGGTGCATATGATGCCCTGTCTAAACCCAAGTCCAAGTGTCTTTAAAAGATTAAAATGGAGGCTCTGGGTGGCTCCTGAGGTTGTCTGGGCAAAGGCCACAGGCCAGAAAATGGGGCATTTGTTTTGGAGACCATTTATAAGTCCAATAACCACATTTTTATAGTTTCTCTATTTGATGCTTTTACATCTTGGGGCTTTGCTGGTTGCTGAGGGACTGCCCCTCCAAGCTAACTAATTCCTACAGATAGCAGAGATCTGCCTTTCGTATGCAAATCAATCACCCACAGTCTACCCCCCAAGCCCTCCTTTGCCCAGAGTTCTCACTCTTAGGCACTATTTCCCTGCCCTAATCATCCCATGCCCAGGCACCAGGCAACCAGGGATGATTCCCAGGATTCCCAATTCCCACTTTCCAGGGCCCACTGAAATTTATTCAAACTAGCCAGTCCAAAACCTACTTATCATGCATCTCTTTTTCCTTCCCATGGAAACCACAAGAGAGGCTCTTGCTCATCTTCCCCCTTCTCCCTTGACCTCCTGATTTACCCCTCCTCTTGGGGGTGTGTCCCCTCCTCTTGGGACCCAAGAATATAATTAACTATGTTTTCAATGGCATCCACTTTCTCATGGTTAGCCTTGCCGTACCTGAATAATAATAAAACCTACATTTTATTTTTTTATTTTTTTTATGATTTGATATGTAAGCAATTTTATCTTTTTATTTATTTATTTTTTTTACAAATAGTTTATTGTCAAGTTGGTTTCCATGTAACACCCAGTGCTCATCCCCACAAGTGCCCCTCTCCGTGTCCCCCTCCCCCCCCACACATCCATCAGTCCTCAGTTTTTGTCAGCATTCAAGAGTCTCTCATGGTTTGCCTCTCCCCTTTCCCCCCACTATTTCCACCCTTCTTCTACCCCATGGTCTTCCGTTAAGTTCCTCCTAATCCTCCTATACGTGCAAACATATGATATTTGTCCTCTGCCTGACTTATTTCACTCAGCATAACACCCTCAAGGCCCATCCATGTTGCTACACATGGCCAGATTTCATTGTTTCTCATTGCCATGTAGTATTCCATGGTATAGATAAACCACATCTTCTTGATCCATTCGTCCGTTGATGGACACTTAGTCTCTTTCCATGTTTTGGCTATTGTTGAGAGTGCCGCTATGAACACTGGGGTGCATGTACTCCTATGCCTCAGCATTTCTGAATCCCTTGGGTAAATTCCTAGCAGTGCTATTGCTGGGTCCTAGGGGAGTTCTATTGTTAATTTTTTGAGGAACCTCCACACTGTTTTCCAGAGGGGCTGTACCAGTTTACATTCCCACCAACAGTGTAGGAGGGTGCCCGTTTCTTCACATCCTCACCAGTATCTCATGTTCTCTGATTTGCTCATTTTAGCCACTCTGACTGGCGTGAGGTGGTATCTCAGTGTCGTTTTGATTTGTATTTCCCTGATGAGTAGGGATGCTGAGCATCATTTCATGTGTTGTTGGCCATCTGTGTGTCCTCTTTGGAGAAGTGTCTGTTCATATCTTCTGCCCATTTCTTTACTGGGTTGTTTGTAAAACCTACATTTTAAGACAGTAAACGTCACCTGCACTCAGAGCAGCTGGATCATCCCTCCTGTGCTGTTTCTCTAGTTTTCCACTCCTTCTTCAAAACTCTCACCCTTTCCCAGCCCCACACATTTAATAACATCATGGTGTAGTCATGGAGCCACTAAGCGATGCCTCCCTCATCTTCTCCGTCTTCCTGTCTCTGGACTCATCTTCCACATCTCCTCTCCTGTCATGATGAAGGTAGCATTCTTCTTCCTGGGCTGATAAACTTTCTTCCTCACCTTCACTTACTGCTTCCTCCTGTAACTTCCTCTTATTGTAGACACTTGAGAGTATTCTCATCTGTTAGTTCCTTCCATAGAAACATTCCTTTGACCCCACACTCCCTCCAGCCACCATCCTATTTTCCAGCCACTCATAGCCAAACTTCACAGATTTATCTGCACACTCTCCAATAAGGTTCACACTGATATGCTTCCTGATCTGCCAGCTCCATTGACTTTTCTCGTCAAGACCACCAAACACATCCACATTGCCAAATACAGTTGCTTTTTTTTCTTTCTCTTGCTTCCAGAAAAGTAGTCAAAAAATATTTTTGAACAAACCTTAGTCAGTTTATCAGAAGTTCCCATTTTCTTGGAATGCTCTTCTCTCAACTTTTAAACATGGGTAGGAGATTTGATCTTAATAACCTTGACAGCTGTTACTTACTGAGTGCCTTCTCTTAGGCCAGACACAATAAATGTTCCAACACATGTTACCAAGAAGACTGTGGGTCAGAAAGATTAAGTTGCTTCCCTGAGATTACCTAGCTAGCCTGTGTTAAATCCAAACTAAACCCCATATCTTTTTCAGATTTACTTGTAAGATGCATTGCACCCCTTGGGGGTAAAGAACATTCCATGTTTGGCCATGAGGAATAGGTGCTTTTAGGTCTTTTTGTGAGGAAGTGAAGCTAAAGTGTGGAGAAATTTGAAAAATTGATCAAACAGAATACAAAGGACTTTTGTGAGAGTGTTGTGTATTGGGAGGGGGTAGAAAACGAGTCAAGGTGGGGAAGACATTTCCAAGAGAGGGCCATTACAGGCCTTACATACCTATAACTGCTTATCCCAACCTGAGCCCCAGATACACATGGGAGACTTGCAGGTAGCACATCCATTCTCTGGCTAGTGGCCAGTTGGGAACTCTGTTGCGTGTGATTTATTCCTAGCAGCCCCCATGAACCCCTCCTTTGACCAGCAGTTACATAGCCTTAAGGCTGAGGCAGGTGAGCCTCACACCATGTCCTGAATACTAACACCTGCCCCTGTCAGGGCAATCTGGCTCAGGTGAGTTGTAGGGCCCCAGGCTGTTCCCTGCTTCATCTGGATGTGGATACGCCAGGTTTGGGGGTGGGAGAAGGAGGTATAGGACCTGGCTTAGGAAACCTGAAGAGGTATAAACAGCCTTTCCCTCATATAATACATGGCAAGTGGAAAGGCCCAGATGATTTGAAGAGACTTTGGTCTGTGAAATATTACGCCCCGCTTTTCAAGAGGAGTTCTATTGCCACTTGGCCAAAATGATTAACACAAATCAGCAGCATGAGTCTGTGGTCAAGGGAATAATGACTTCCCAATATGTCTCTGTGCTAGTCCCCAGAACTTATGAATGCTACCTTACATGGCAAAGAGGACTTTGCAGTACCATTAAGTTCAAATCTTGATATGAGGTTGTCTGGGCAGGCCCATGAGCTAAGGAATGTAAGCAGACCTCAGAAGCTAGAAAAGGCAAGTCAAGGGATTTTTCCAGAGGGGACCAATCCTCCTGACACCTTGACTTTGCTCAGTGAAATTGACTTTCAATCTAGCTTCCAGAGTTATAAGAGAGTAAGTTCGTACTTTTTCAAGCCACTAAATTTGTGGTAATTGTCAGAGCAATAATAGGAAACTAATGCAGATATAATTTGGGTTTCCAGGCAACTCTGTCAGCACCTACCTTTGGGGATGACAGTTAAATCATGTATCTCAGAGATAGGGTGCTGGCTGAAATCAAATTTCATTTGATCTATGGATACTTATTTACTGAGCACCTATTGTGTCCAAGTGGCATTCTAGGCATTAGGAATACAGTGGAGAAGAGAAGAGATATATCTGCTCTCCAAGGGATTACCCACCAGTGGGGGAATCAAGCAGTATATTAGTGCATAGCAAAATAACGTGCTTTCAAATATTGGTACCTAGGAAGCCCTCTTAGAGGTGGTGACATTTGAACTGAGGCTTGAAGGATAGAAAAGACATCTGCACGAAGATCTGTGGGAGTGCATCATGTGTGCATTTAGGCAGAAGGACCAGCCATGAAGAGAGAAAGCACTTGAACTATTCAAGAATATACAGGAAGTATGGCTGGAGCCTAGAAAATGACACAGAGAGAGAAAGGAACAGAAGATACCTGCGGAGACAGAACTTTCCAGGCCTAGAAAGCATGGTGAACCGACCAATCTTATTCTGAAAGGGATAAAGATGCCATTACAGAGTTAAAACAAGATAGTGTTGCCAGTTTTCAAGAAAATGGCTTTTTAAAAGATAATTTCAGCAGCTTTATGGAATATTGGTGGGAGGTGGGCAAGGAACTACAGAATGGCAATAGAAGCACCATTGGAGAGACTTCTTTGGCAGAGAATGGTGGATGAAGGTGGAGGGAAGTGTATGGAGTCACATGGAGATAAGTGGGACATGTCAGTGGACAGAAGTGGGTAGAGTCAGTGCAAGTGGCTGGAGTCACATGTATGGGTGGAATTACTTTTAGGGTAGTAAACAAATGGGCTTGAGGATTATCCTAACACCTTGCTGCTTAAGAGAGTGCATCACATACTGAAATATATAAGACTGAGGACATGTTCAGGGCTGGATCTCTTTCTTACTGTGCCAAAATGAAGCCTAAACAAATCAGTCCACTTCGTTTGTAAGTTTCGGCCACACTCTGGGGACTCCAACCTAGTGGAGGAGGTGGTATGTAGAGTGGTTAAATGTAGTCTCTGGAGTGAGAGTGCCTGGGATCATATCTCAAGGGCTTTCTGGCTCTGTGATCCTGACTTGGTTGCTTAACCTCTCTTTGCCTCAGTTCCCTCACATGTAAAATGGGGATAACGAAAGTGACGTGAGAATTACATGACTGTGCAGCATGTTGTAAACACTCAGTAAATGTTTCAGTTATGGCTTCAGTTGCAAACCTGTCTGAATTCTGGGCCAAACAGTTCTTCTAAGGCAGCACCAACCACAAAAAATAGGTAATGCATGCACGGCAAAGGAAACAACCCACAAAACTAATAGGCAACCAACTGAATGGGAAAAGATAGTTGCAAACGACATATCAGATAAAGGGTTGGTATCCAGAATCTATAAGGAACTCACCAAACTCCAAACCCAAAAAACAAACAACCCAGTAAAGAAATGGGCAGAAGATATGAACAGACACTTCTCCAAAGAGGACATCCAGATGGCCAATAGACACATGAAACGATGCTCAGCATCCCTCCTCATCAGGGAAATACAAATCAAAACCACACTGAGATACCACCTCACACCAGTCAGAGTGGCTAAAATGAGCAAATCAGAGAACACGAGATGCTGGTTGAGGATGTGGAGAAACGGGCACCCTCTTGCACTGTTGGTGGGAATGTAAACTGGTACAGCCCCTCTGGAAAACAGTGTGGAGGTTCCTCAAAAAATTAACAATAGAACTCCCCTAGGACCCAGCAATAGCACTGCTAGGAATTTACCCAAGGGAT